>NC_090261.1:25000-167500 GCF_037325665.1 Littorina saxatilis
GACTGACTGACTGACTGACTGACTGACTGACTGACTGACTGACTGACTGACTGACTGACTGACTGACTGACTGACTGACTGACTGACTGACTAACTGACTGACTGACTGACTGACTGACTGACTGACTGACTCACTGACTGACTCACTGACTCACTGACTGACTGACTGACTGACTGACTGACTGACTCACTGACTGACTGACTGACTGACTGACTGACTGACTCACTGACTCACTGACTCACTGACTCACTGACTGACTAACTCACAAGCACACATGCACAAAACACGTATGCACTATAATATCACGTCCACGACTCATAACAGATCTTTTTTTCCTCTTTCTTAACAACCACATTCAGAACGTTTCTCATACATTCATCCAACATATACACATGAACACAATCTCCTTCTTACAACAACCACAAACACAACAACGACAACGACAACGACGACAACAACAACGACAACAACAACGACAACCACAACAACAACCACAACAACAACAACAACAACAACAACAACAACAAATTTTCAATTAGGGTTTTTCCTCTCTTACTGTCAGCGCCAAACTAAACGTTTTACAACTAACGAGCAAAAACAGTTACACTGTTCAAGAACATCAACTTTTAATTACCTACACTCCATCTTTCTAAAACTACCTGCTTCTAAACCACAAGAAACAGGTCGAAATCAGAGACACGCGTTTAAACACTCCCTAAAAATGTTTATGCATAATACATACAGTATACACATACAAAAAAACAACTTCTTTTAACATGCAAAAACACGTGCTCCACAACTAAGTCCAAGACAACACGCTGTCTGCTGACCTGTCACACGTTCAATACATAACAACACGCTTTTGCTCACCACCATGCACCTTTACAAAAAACATTCAATGTTTCGTTTCAATAACAGTCTCCAACTCCTACGTAAGTAGGTAGGTACGTAGGTATGTAGATAGGTAGGTATGTAGATAGGTAGGTAGGTAGGTAGGTAGGTAGGTAGGTAGGTAGGTAGGTAGGTAGGTAGGTAGGTAGGTAGGTAGGTAGGTAGTTACACACACACACACACACACACACACACACACACACACACACACACACACACACACACACACACACACACACACACACACACACACACATACACAATCACAAACATCGCGACAGGGGGCGGAGGGGGGGAGAGGGGGGGAGAGGATGGGGGGGAGAGCGACCCGCTCACACAAAAAAAGGGGAGTTTACCTTTTTATCTTTTACAACATATTTCACTGCAGTTTTCTCCCTTGCTCCACTACCATGCATTTGACACACCAACTGTTATTACATATATATGTCATTACATTTGATTTCCTTACATCTAACACCATTCAACTTCAATGTATAACATAACATTAACTTTTCTTTACTTTTAACACATTTCATTACATTTACCTTCGTTTAATAACATAACATTCATTTCTTTTCATTACGTTACAATTTATTTGATTTATTTTACAGAGACGGCTCAGATCAATCCCAACTGTACGTTTCTAAGACAGTGTTCTACTATAGTTCTTGGTTTCTAACCTTTACAAATAAATTGCGTATTTCCAAATATTGGCAACTACATCCTACTATGAATATATATCGCATTCATTGTTCATTTTCATCAAACATTGAAGATTTTTTGGTACCTTACATTTGGTGTATTTTCTTGGTTGTGCTCCTACATATACTCTAACACAAACCATCACAACCCACATACAGAGCTAACACAATGCAAAATCAATGTTTTTTGCGTCAAATGTTCTTTTCGTCACATTGCTCCTGAATTTGTCTCAAAAATAATTAACTCGTTTAATTGATGTGCCAGCTCTCAATAATAACAAAATAACCTGAACATATGTTTGTTCCAGCTATGATGCGATTCCCAAAACGCACAAAATCATACCCGTTTACATCAAATATCTACTCCTGATCATTCAATATCATATATTGTACACTTCTTTTCAGTGCATGGCATCAAACTGGTGGAGTCTTTTTTCAATAAATACAGCTTTTTCAGCCTATTCCCTCTTCCAATCATGGCAGGCATTCACTTTACTCATCTATACTTCCATTTAGTCACTTTTTCTCCTATCTTCTCGCATATTTTCTACACATTTCAATTTATTCACGTCCTCTCCGGGAGTGCTCAACCCTTTTCAATGATGGGAGGCAACTCACTTTATCAAACCTTTTTGTTTACAGAGGTTCCTTCCCTTGGACCGTTTGATTCACTTTCTACAGTTTCGTGCTCATAGCTTTACGTTAGTAGGGGAGACCGGGGCTAGTCCGCCCCCGGGGCACATCCGTCTTTGTCTGTTTATTCTTACGTTTGCCACCTTTTAGTCATTCACACCATGTGAGAGTGGTGTCCGTTCTTCCCGCCATATCCTGCAGAAGTTCTGAGGTTGTAACTTTTTTCTCATATTGCCTTTCACAACACTTCCCTCCCTTTGTCCACTTCCATGCTTCACACACATGTCCTCTTCCATGCTTCACACACATGTCCTCTTCCATGCTTCACACACATGTCCACTTCCATGCTTCACACACATGTCGTCTTCCATGCTTCACACACGTCCTCTTTTTCGTCCGTCCCTTCACTCCGCACACACGTTACGCTCACCACAACTAATACACAAAAACACATTTTCACTGACTGATTGACAGACTGACTGACTGACTGACTGACTGACTGACTGACTGACTGACTGACTGACTGACTGACTGACTGACTGACTGACTGACTGACTGACTGACTGACTGACTGACTCACTCACTCACTGACTCACTCACTGACTCACTGACTCACTGACTCACTGACTGACTAACTCACAAGCACACATGCACAAAACACGTATGCACTATAATATCACGTCCACGACTCATAACAGATCTTTTTCCTTTTAGTCAAGTTTTGACTAAAATAATGTTTTAACGTAGAGGGGGGAATCGAGACGAGGGTCTTGGTGTATGTGCGTGTGTGTGTGTGTGTGTGTGTGTGTGTGTGTGTGTGTGTGTGTGTGTGTGTGTGTGTGTGTGTGTGTGTGTGTGTGTGTGTGTGTGTGTGTGTGTGTGTGTGTGTGTGTGTGTGTGTGTGTGTGTGTGTGTGTGTGTGTGTATGTATGTAGAGCGATTCAGACTAAACTACTGGACCGATCTTCATGAAATTTGACATAACAGTTCCTGGGTATGAAATCCCCGAACGTTTTCATTTTTTTGATAAATGTCTTTGATGACGTCATATCCGGCTTTTTGTAAAAGTTGAGGCAGCACGGTCACAACCTCATTTTTCAATCAAAATGATTGAAATTTTGGCCAAGCAATCTTCGACGAAGGCCGGACTTCGGTATTACATTTCAGTTTGGTGGCTTAAAAATTAATTATTGACTTTGGTCATTAAAACTCTCAAAATTGTAAAAACAATAAATTCTTTATAAAACGATCCAAATTTACGTTCATCTTATTCTTCATCACTTTCTGATTCCAAAAACATATAAATATGTTAATTTCGATTAAAAACAAGCTCTGAAAAATAAACAAATTAAACATTATGATCAAAATTAAATTTCCAAAATCGTTTCAAATACTTTTTCATCTTATTCCTTGTCGGTTCCTGATTCCAAAAACATATACATATGATATGTTTGGATTAAAAAAACGGTCAGAAAGTTAAAACGAACAGAGGTACAGTAAAGCGTGCTATTAAGTACAACTCAACCGCTGCCGCGCCAAACAGGCTCGTCACTTTCACTGCCTTTTGCACTAGCGGCGGACTACGTTCAATTGCATTCTGTGAGTTCCACAGCTTGACTAAATGTAGTAATTTCGCCTTACGCGACTTGTTTTCTCTCTCTCTCTCTCTCTCTCTCTCTCTCTCTCTCTCTCTCTCTCTCTCTCTCTCTCTCTCTCTCTCTCTCTCTCTCTCTCTCTCTCTCTCTCTCTCTCTCTCTCTCTCTCTCTCTCTCTCTCTCTTAGGGTTAACCCTAATCTTTTTCCAAATTTTTCCAGTATCCTCTGGGTTATTTACTTCATCCTTTACAAACTGTTCCCAATAATCTCTCTTGGCTTTAGCGATTGTGTGGGACATGTGACTTTTTGCTTCTCTCATTACCTCTTGATTTGCATTATAGGCAAGATGTTACAAGCCATCCAAGGCATGTACAGAAGAGTTAAAGGCCGAGTAAGATATGGGTGTAAACTGACCGACGCCTTTTTTTGTCACAAAGGCCTCAAGCAGGGGGAAATAACCAGCCCGCTTCTTTTTTCCCTGTTTATTAATGATCTGGCGTCGGAAATTATTTGTAAGGGTAAACATGGAATACAGATGGTGCCTGACTTACTTGAACTATTCATTTTGCTTTTCGCTGATGATATTGTTTTATTATCTGATACCGTGGTTGGATTACAAAACCAACTGAATATCCTTGCCCACAAAGCTAATGACATGGATTTAGAGGTTAACCTGGAAAAATCAAACATAATTATTTTTAGAAACGGGGGATACATTTCTCACAACGAGAAATGGTTTTTCAACGGCGTCAAGATGAAGATAGTAAGCTCTTATAAGTATTTAGGACTTGTTTTCACTACCCGCATGACCTTTTCAAATGCTCTTAATGATATGGCATCCAGGGCTAAGAAATGTGTTTTTGAGTTATTAAGAACATTATGGAGACTCAGTGATTTCTCCCCAAACCTGTTTTTGAAACTATTTGATGCTCAGATACAGCCTATCCTGTTATATGGTTCAGAAATTTGGGGTCTTTACCCACAAACACAGATAGAGAAGATTCACACGTTTGCGCTTAAAATTTTTTTAAACGTGGAGCCAAGAACACCAAACGACATAGCATTTGCTGAAACTGGTCGCTATCCGTTGTACATTTTTTCTCATGTTGCATGTATAAAATATTGGTTACGCCTAGTCAAGATGAATGATTCCAGACTCCCTAAAAAAGCTTATAATATGCAGTTGTATTTGCACAGGCAAGGCAAGTTTTGTTGGACATCCCAAGTAAGATTAACTTTGTATAAATTTGGTTTCGGATTTGGGTGGGAAAACCAAGGTGTGCAATGCGAGAAAGCTTTTTTGAAATGTTTTAGACAGAGGTTAATAGATTGTAATATTCAAAATTGGCAAGAGCGCATTAATACCAGCGCAAGGTTTGAGGTTTACCGCGTATTTAAGTTATCTGTTTGCATGGAAACGTATTTTACTTTTGTCAAAAATAAGCATATAAGAGATGTACTCATTAGGTTCAGAGCGGGCGTGTCCGAATTACGCTCACATAAATTGAGATACTCCCCACATACCCTACAGGACTTGTTTTGCCCATTCTGCAAAAAAGCACCTGAGGATGAAATGCACATTTTATTTCACTGTGATGCATTGAACGATCTTCGCTGCCAATACTTACCCTTTACATACACATCATATCCTTGTTTGGTTTCCTTTCAGTTGATAATGCAAAACAAGAAAGGTCTCCATGATTTAGGCAGATTTATTTATTATGTCAACAAACGCCGTGATTTACTTCCTAAGGTGTAACAGAATGATTTATTTTGCTTCATGCCTCTCTGTTTTGCTGATGTGGTTCAGTGCTTTGTGTAGCTGCTGGTTTTTAAACAACTATGTCCTTTGATGTATGTTGTAGTTGAGGATGTATTTGATGAGGCACCAGCCATCCCCTGTACATACCCATACATGTATGTATGTGCGCGCGTGTGTGTGTGTGTGTGTGTGTGTGTGTGTGTTTGTTTGTGTGTGTGTATGTGTGTGTGTGTGTGTGTGTGTGTGTGTGTGTGTGTGTGTGTGTGTGTGTGTGTGTGTGTGTGTGTGTGTGTGTGTGTGTGTGTGTGTGTGTGTGTGTGTGAGAAGGAGTGAAAGCCAGAATGTTTGTGTGTATGTGTGTGAGAGTGGGAGAGAGAGAGAAAGAGAGAGAGAGAGAGAGAGAGAGAGAGAGAGAGAGAGAGAGAGAGAGAGAGAGAGAGAGAGGCTGTCATGTTTGATATATGCACCGGTTGTAACGGGTCAGTTGGCCTATACAATAAACTTTCTGAGTTCTGAGTTCTGAGTTCTTGATTTGCATGTTTCATTCTTCAAGAGGTCTGATGTGGCTCTGTTTCTTGCGTTTTTGGCCTGTTCACAGTCATCATTCCACCAGGGGTTTGGTGCTGTCTTTCTTTTATTTCTGTTGGTGGTGTTTGTTGGGATTGTTACATTAGCTTTTGATATGATGAATTCTCTAATGTTTTTATAAAATGTGTCTATGCTTTCTGATTCTATCTTAGTTATGTCGCAAGTAGAACATTCTTGTATGAAGTCCGACCAGTTGGCTCTTTTATAATTGAATTTGTGAAGGCTTGTGTCCTCTGCGAGACCGGGGTTTATGTTATGTAGTGTGAGTAGGATTGGCCTGTGGTCCGAGTGAAGTGTGTCGGGAATGATCGTCCAGTCAGCTCTACTTGCTAGTTTTGTACTGACAAGAGTTAAATCTATAGCTGTGGCTGATTGCTTGTTATTATCAGGAAGTCTAGTTGGGGTACCGTCATTTAACACAACCATGTCTGAGTCTATTATATGGTCTGCCAAATGACTGTGTGTGTTGTTGTTTTTGAGTTTGTCATGCCAAAGTGCGTGATGGTCATTGAAATCTCCAAGTACTACCCAGCTGTGTGTCTCACTTTGGAGGTCCCTGATCCATTTTGTGTATTCTTCTCGACAACCTGTTGGGTAATATACATTCACAATGCTTGCCTTGCCGCTCCCCTCCATCGTGATCTCAATTGAGCATGTTGAGCCATGAACACCAAGGGTGGGTGCGGAAGACATGGTCTGTTGATAGTGAATATCTAGTTTAATATAGATGGCTACATCTGTTTTATTTCTTTTCACATCTGGGTCTATAACTGGTGGGTAATAATACCCATCTATTTGAGGGAGTTTATATGTTGGGACAGTTAAGGAGGCTGTAAGGCTAGAATATCTGGTTGTCTAACACTTAAGAACTGTGTGAGGTAATTAAGGGTGGTATTTATACTTCTGCAGTTCCATTGTAAAATGCTTAAGTTCCTTTTTAGTTTTGCAGAATGTGGATTTTCAGCTGCTCTACTCGTTGAGTTAGCCATGGGAAAAACAAGAAACAGAAGAATCACAAAAGACATGTATGTCTGTGTTTTCACTTTGAACATATCCATTATACATTTTGCATTGCCTTGCCAAGGCCAACTATTTCAGTCTCTGTAAGATCTCTGACACCTAGTGTGGTGAGTGTGGTGAGTGTGGTGAGTGTGAGGAGAGCGGGGCTTGGTTGTTTAAGAGTCACATTCTTGCCGGTTAGGTTTTTGTGTACCTTGGACATGCATTCCAGGAGGTAACCAGGGTTTTGTTTGAACTGGGCATCGACAATTACAGTCATTATTTGCCCCAGAAAACAATGCAGCCCCTGGTCTTCTCTTTCAGGACTTGCCTGTCTAGTGCGTATTTTTTCCATAGCAAGAGTGGCCAGTTCCAGCTCTGCTTGGTTTCTTTTCATTTTGTCCTGTTCAATGGCCAGGGAGACTTGCTGGCCAATGCTGGCTTCAATTTTTGTCAGCACCTTCTGTGCAATTTCATCTTCTTGCTTTTGAGCTAGTTTGTGTTTTGCGGCTGTAAGGCGCACCTTTTGTTTTAGGAGTTTTGCTTTGTCTTTAGTGATTTTTTTGTGGACAGCCTGCGACTGTTCGTCAGGTAGAGCCTGTGTTTTTTTGGTGGTAACAGTGGATTTGTATGAAAGGCGACGTCTAGGAGCTGGTCTTGGATGAGTATCCTGTTTGTTCACTACTTCCCCTAGTGATTTGGGGTTTGCAATGGATGCAAATGTGGGTTTGAGGGACTCTTCTTTTCTGTAAAAGTCATCATGTATCATAGGAAGGTCAGTTTCGGCATGCTTGGCCATCAGTTTAGTTTCATTTTCTGTGAGAAGTTCGTTTTTGGCTCTTCTCAAAGCTTCTGGGAAAGGAATGTATGAGCAGGCCCTGATTTTGTTTGCCCGTTGTCTGAGTTTGTACTCGGGGCACCCTAGGTATGCCGCCGAGTGATCCCCGAGACAGTTAATGCAGTGTGTGGGGTTAGTACAAGAGCTGACAGGGTGGCCGTCCTTTGACCCACATCTGGGACAGACGTGGGCTTTGGATCGGCACTGGTCTTTCGAATGCCCGAACCGGTTGCACATGACACAGCGCCTCACAGGAGCCACAAAATGAGTGACGCGAAACTCCTGGTTCTCGAGGCGGACTGTGTCAGGCAACACGGCCGTCAGGAAGGTCAGCTTTACTGCCGATGAAGAGGAGCCATCCTTGTTGGTAAGGCGCCGGGCAACCTTTACCAACCCAGTCTGACCCCCATCAGCTGTGACGGTGACGAAAGTCCATGTGTACCATGTCATCGTTGGTGTGTGACCGATCAACACCTTTGATCACTCCTTCTGTAGTTGGGACGGGGATGGAACATTTAATTGGAATGCCGTTTAGAGTTTTCATGTTTGCGAGCTGTTGTTGTTGTTTTGAGCCGTGGCAGCCTATCAGCCATTTGTTTTGGGGTAATGGGCGAATGAGCAGGACTTCCCCTACGACATGTTTGATCTGCTTATTTCTTCCCAAACCGAGGCCACTGAAGGTTGCAGGGCCTGTTTTGAGGTCCTCAAGGATGCATGGAAATTGGAGGAACACTGGTTTTGTTTGATCTGGTTTGAGTATCTTTCCAGTCTGATGGCTTTTCTTTTGTCTGTTTGTTTTGGTTTGGGCGTTTCCGCCTTCGGTTGTCTGAGAAGAAGTCTTCACCGACAGTTCCGGTTCGGCTGTCTTTTGTTTTTGCGTTTGCGGGCTGTGTGAAACACCTCATTGTCCGTTGTCTCTGAGGTAGAGTCAGACTGACAATGAGGCTAATCTGAGCAGACGCTCTCAGTACGTGGACGCTTGCAGGGTGAGCGTGAGTGGCTAATTGGGGATTCAAAATACCCTTGCGGGTATCCTTTGTCAAAGTTTGGTAGGGAGGACAGCCTCCCGTGTTGCTTTCAAGGAGAAGCGCTGCACCAGTGGTTTTTGTTTTCTTCCCCTTATCAGAGGCGTCTGATGTGGGGTTCGCTTTGTTACGCATGCTCGCGCCGCGCCCCGTGGGGTCTGCGCTCCGTGCTGGAGGCGCCGGAAACGGATTGCTACTCTGTGGGAGATTGCCAAACCCACTACCTTTTGTTCCCTCGCCAGAAGCGTCTGGTTCGGGAGCATCAGGTTGAGTAACCACCATCCCTCCGGGAGGAGAACATGATGCAAGAGGACCCGCGTCAGCCATTCGCCTAGCAGAGCGGAACTAAAGAGAACAATTAACAGACAAGAGTTGGGTTCGTTACACCCCCTTCTTCTGACCTAAACACAAGTTACAAAGCGGAACTAAAGAGAACAATAGACAAGAGTTGGGTTCGTCACACCCCCTTCTTCTGACCTAAACACAAGTTACAAAGCGGAGATAGGCGTGAGGAAAAACATATACACATACATGTTAGACGAGAAAATGAGAAAACAAAATAACAAAACAATGACAAAATAAACGAAATAAAGGGATGTCTAATAAAGAATACGGGACTAAATCAAGCAATAACTACAACAAACAACAACAACAGGAGTGAGGCCTGACCACACGGGCACGGCTTCGGGGACGAAAAACAAACACTCAAACACACACAAAACGGAAGACTATGAGGTCAGAGAGAGGATAGAAAGGTTCTAGCTTGGCTTACTGACTTTAACTTCAATGCGTTGTTCCACTCCGTGAGATCCCGAATACAACACCACGTAAACATGCACAAACAGGCACAAATATGCCAAGGGAATCAGACGGAATCCAGGCGCACTGAAGAACAGCACAGGTAAACAGTGTTTAGGTTTTGAGGGAAACACCACGAACACAAGGAACAGGAGATCCACGTGAAAACGAAAAACAGGCAAAAAAGCGTCTGCGTTCCGCGGCGAACAGGAGATCTAGGAAACACAGAGCAATATCTCCAGGATCACACAAACACCACAGAAACACAGCAACCACACTACAGCACAGTGATGCAGAGGACCAACATCCACATGAAACACAGATACATAGCAAAACGGCTGATGACTCTTTCCGCTTCAGCAAACACAGGGCAGTTGGAAGACGGTTAGAGGGTAAGTCACGGTTGGTTACGTTCTGGAGCAGGTGAGAGCATGTGTGCACAGCTCGGTGTGGCTCAGCTGAATGGGCAATAACGCTGTTAGTACTTCAGCGCGCACAACGTTCGCCCTTTTGAACTCGCGATGAGACTTGTTTCTTCTGGTCGCCAAGCTTACCGTTAACAAACGCATGTACTAGTTGGAATTCCCCCAATTTTCGCGACCTTGACCGAATACTCTCGAAGTCAGCACTACGGCGTTCATGCATAGGGAACAGTTAGAAAGTTAACTTCGGGAGTTCCCACTTTCAAAAGAGGCCTCTACTTCCAGTGTTTCTGACTTCCAGTTCATGCATACGGGCCCTGATGACTTTGAGTGTTGGGTGTGGCCTCGGTGTCACGCAACACTAGCCCCCCGCTGCTTGTTCGCTCGACGGGTGGCAATGACAGGAGGGAGATTTGAGTCCGTAAAGACGTGGCAAGTTCAGGATGGTGGAAGATGGAGTTGATACAATCCACCAGTCTCCTGAACTCGGTGTCCTGCCAATTGATACACTTTGTACCCTGTACCAGAATTGTGCCGGTCGTGTAGTGAATGGTGATTGTGACAAGTTTCTTTTTTATCGCATTTTACTTGTATTTTGGTGCGGTACAGGTCTGGGCTAAGTGTTTGGTATTTTGTTGAGAGAGTCATTGTCCTGCACATCTATTTTACGCAATGGACTATCTGCTTCGTCAACCCAATGCACACACACATTGTCGTCACTGTTTACATCCCGCATATAGCGGAGGTATAGTACCTGTCTTGCTAGTGGCATCAAGTTGTGAGGAATTTCAAAAGTCAGCTGTTTGGGATCTCTCTTGCATGGTATCTACAACGGGGACCCAGTCCCCAGTGGTGCTGTTGAGTTTAAGTGCCATCCTTACTGACATTTGACAGTAATGGCACTTCTGCGTTTATCAAAGAGTACTTTTAGAATGTGTTTGCACATCACTTTTGGCCATTGTGTTGGGGGGGGGGGCAGACTAACTTTACATGGTCCTGTTTAAGGGTTGGTTATGAACTGTCACCGGAGCCCTAGAGAGGGTCCGTATCCTCATTAATTGTTCTCAGGGGGAGGCTGAAGATTGCCGAGGAGAGCAACTCTTAATCTCACCTTTACTCTGGCCCTATGTAATGTAGCTGCACAATCAGTCTAGTCTATGCCTCGCGTTGTGTTCAATACATGTGCCTACAATACTAGCCGACCTCGGTATTCAGAGGAAACCCTGTGTGTTTCTTAGTAATCTAGACTGTGCGTTACATAAATATTGTGATGTGTGTTTTGGATGTTAGAGTTTGCCACGTACAGTACAGTTTTAACAACACATGTTTACAGGACAACAGTCAAGGAGAGGCAGAAGTTACAATACATGACACGAAAGCAAGCTCACACACTTACGTTCGCTCACCAACATACGCATGTTCACGCTCACCGGGCCTCTCGTACGTACAGTGATGTTCACCATAACTCATAGGAAACAGTTACAAGGTTTTATTTTACACTATATTACATGAAAAGCAAGTAACAAACCCATCAAACAAAGCACCAAACAATCCTTCAATCAGTCTTACCTAGCGTTTACCCTAACTCTGATTAATAACTAACACCTACGGCTCCTTTCTTATGTATGCCTATCTCGTTCCTTTAAATGCAACGCTGAGAGACAACGATCAAGCAAAACACACAGCATTTGTTCAACGCTGACAGACAACAAACAAGCAAAACACACAGCATTTGTTCAACGCTGAGAGACAACAAACAAGCAAAACACACAGCATTTGTTCAACGCTGAGAGACAACAAACAAGCAAGACACACAGCATTTGTTCAACGCTGAGAGACAACAAACAAGCAAAACACACAGCATTTGTTCAACGCTGAGAGACAACAAACAAGCAAAACACACAGCATTTGTTCAACGCTGAGAGACAACAAACAAGCAAAACACACAGCATTTGTTCAACGCTGAGAGACAACAAACAAGCAAAACACACAGCATTTGTTCAACGCTGAGAGACAACAAACAAGCAAAACACACAGCATTTGTTCAACGCTGAGAGACAACAAACAAGCAAAACACACAGCATTTGTTCAACGCTGAGAGACAACAAACAAGCAAAACACACAGCATTTATTCAACGCTGAGAGACAACAAACAAGCAAAACACACAGCATTTGTTCAACGCTGAGAGACAACAAACAAGCAAAACACACAGCATTTGTTCAACGCTGAGAGACAAAACGAACTACGAAACAGAGACATAGTACACACTTGTGCAGCGTGTAAGAAAGAGAGAGAAAAAGACGAGGAAAAGAGAGCAAGCACTTATTCAGCGCTGACTGACGAGACTAGTAAATTTTAAGGGGCTTATTGTCCGTCAGGTCTTAATTGCCTATATTGGACATGAATTGGTTTATACGATGTGTGAGTTTAGATAGAGCGGACAGCGTCAGATAAACTCTATTTAAACGAGACAGATTAGCCGCGGGTGGAGGAGGAGGATGTTAGATACTTGAGGTAGGCCTAAAGGGATCAGTGTTGGCAGGTAGGGAAGAGAGGGTAGTAAAGCAGGATATCAACACTTAGGCCCGTAATTAGAAAGAGAGGGGAGAGAGGACTTGTGAAAGTCAAGGAGAATAGCCCAGCCGCAATGTCCATGTTGCCGGGGGGCTTGCACGTGTGATGCATCAGCGGGGGTCTATAAGAACGGGAGAGCAACACATTGTGGTCAGTCCTTACCAGCGCGGCGCAGCGGGCATATGCCAACTATTTCTTACTGCAATATGGACTTCGAATTTGGAGCGTGGGCAACAGATCTGCCTTTAACGGTGGTTAAAGTTCTCCAGGATGAGGAGTTGAACACCCTCAATGTGCTGAGAAATGCGACTGCCCAGGATTTGGAGGGCCTGGGTCTCAAGCGTGGCCACTACGTAGCGCTGAGAGTAGCAGTGGCGGCCCTGCAAAAGCGAAGCGGGGGAGGGCCACTATCCCAGCGGGTGACTGAGGAAAAAAGCGTGGAACCACTCCAGGGACTGTTAGGCGGCTTGTCACTGCAGCCAACAGGTGAGACCTCCTATCTTTCCATTCTGGATTTTGTGCCGGGGTCGATGGCGGCCGAGGAAGAGGTGACACTCGGGGGAGGTGTCATCCTAAAACTCAACCAGAGACCAAAACTTGACAAAGTCTCCCCCTGCCACTGGATTGTGGCAAACGCACGCATCATGGCGAAGTTGAGTGCTGAGAAGCCCGGGTTTGACTCGACCGCCTACCTCCGGTACACAGAGATGATAGGCGAGCTGGGGGCCAGATACTTGTGGCAGTCGGTGCTTCTGTACGACGACGAGTACAGAAGGCGCCAGTCGTCCAGCGGATTCAAGTGGGGAACCCCCAACCCCCACCTGTCCACGGTGATCCTGCGGGACCGGCTCCAGCATGGCGTCCAAGACAACAAGGGCGGCAAGGCTACGACGGCCAGCGGCGGTTCCCGGCGACCAGCGGGACCCAACGGGAAGGAAGTGTGCTTATTGTATACCAACAAAGGCGACTGTCCCTATGGGTCCCGCTGCAGATTCCTCCACGTCTGCGACACCTGCGGCATGGGCCACCCCGGCAAGGACCACAAAGTGACAGCTACCACCTCCCCAGCCTAGGACACAGCGCAACGAATTGCCGACAAAACGGTAGGCCCCACCTTCAACAGCCCGTTCCCTCAGCTAGATTCCAATAAGTGCGAATTTCTCGGAAATAGTGATTCCATTAATGCTAAATCTCAAATGTGGCACGAGGTGCTAGAAGGCGATCACGACAAAACCTTTTTATTAGATGGCATAAGAAACGGTTTCCGTGTAACAGAAGAGAGTAGGGCAGGCGTACTAGACGTAGAGCAAACAAACCATAGGTCATCGAACGAACACCATAAAGCTGTGGAAAAAGAGCTATTAGATCAGATAGAAAAAGGTTATTACATTGTAGCTAGTAGAAAACCAACTGTGGTAAGCGCTATCGCTGCGATTCCCAAGGATGATGGCAGCATCAGGTTGATCCATGACGCTAGCAAACCCACAGGTAGGGCAATGAACGACTATTCTATACCTGAGTCAGCTAAATTTCAAACCGTATCTGACGCGTGCGCCCTAGCGAAGACAGGGTATTGGTGTGCAAAAGTAGACTTGCAGTCCGCCTATCGGTCAGTATGCATCAGTCCGGACGATTATTGTATGACTGGGCTGAAATGGCATTTCACAGGTGAAAAGAAACCTACTTATCTCTTTGACAGTCGGCTGCCTTTTGGCAGCAACGTAGGGCCATCACACTTCCATCGCCTGTCGCAAGCTATTCGCAGATGCATGGCACGGAAAGGCATGCCAGGTGTGTTAGCGTATATTGATGATTTTCTTCTGGTAGCAGCTACCAGACAAGAGTGCAATGACATGTTACTGTCTTTAATTAGATTATTGAGGGAACTGGGTTTCAACATTAGCTGGAAGAAGGTGGTGGGGCCTACTCAACGTATCACGTTTCTCGGTGTCGACATCGACACGCGAAACAACACCCTGTCACTTGGAAGTGACAAGTTGCAGCAACTGCGGCAGCGACTCCTCCAGATCCGAGGAAAGAAGCGCGCGACAAAAACTCAGCTACAAAGCATAGCGGGGTCCCTTAATTGGGCCTGTCAGGCTGTCAGAGGAGGAAAATTCTTTCTGCGGCGGATACTGGACACGATTAAACCCCTTCAGCAGCAGCGACACAAAGCGAAACTATCTGGCGAATTTCATAAGGATGTACAATGGTGGCTTTCTTTTATGCATGTATTTAACGGCACAGTATATTATTTTCACAATGCAAAACAGCATGTTCATGTAGATGCATGTAATATTGCAGCGGGTGCCTTTTGGCAAGGTGACTGGCAGTACACCATCTTTGAAAAAGACATGCAGGCAGCAAAGGAGCTACATATTAACTATAAAGAAGTGTGCGCTGTGGTGCAAGCAGTGACACGATGGGCTCCGATGTGGTGCGGACAAGAAGTGATTATTCATACCGATAGTACTGTCGCAAAAGCTATCATTAATAAGGGCAGATCGACTAATAAGTATGTGAACAGTCTGCTCCGTAAAATGGCGTGGGAATGTGCAAAAGTGAACTGCAAAATCGCGGCGATACATGTGGCTGGTAGTGTAAACATCATGGCTGACACAATTTCCCGCCTCCATGAGCCCAGACGGCGCGAAGACTTAGTGCGTCTGTTGACATTCTGGCACCGGGGGAGACCCCCCGACATCAACCTGTGTGACCATATGTCTGACCAAGCCCTGTTGTTCCTTGTTTTTCAGACCAGCAGCCCCCATTAGGGGCGCAACTGACGGCAGAAGTGTTGGATTACAGAGCAAGTGCCTTTTCTGATAACACTAGGAAGACTTACCGCATCCACCTTACCTCGTATTTACGTTTCTGTGGGGAGATGGACATAATGCCAGTGCCTGTGAACGAGCAGACTGTTGCGCAATACGCAGCGTACCTAGCCCGAGGTTTGAAACCGTCCTCCATCAAGCAATACATCAACATTACTACGCATTCTTCATCTTGAAAGCGGCTTGCCGCACCCATTCAGGGACTCGTGGTACGTCCAGACAACACTTAAGGGCATCGAAAAATGCAAGGGGTGTGCCACTGATAAGCCAACCCCAATCACCCCTGAATTACTACACATAATAAAAAGCCAGCTGGACCTTGAGTGTAGGCAAGATATTGTGTTCTGGGCTGCGTGTTTGGTGCTTTTTTCGGAGTTCTCCGGAGATCGAACTTGTTTCAGGACAACGGGAACTTCGATCCTTGTAAGCAGCTCACAAGAGACCAGGTGGTTATTCTGGGTACGGGCATGTCAATAACGCTCCAATGGAGCAAAACGATTCAGCGTAAAGAGCGCTCTGTTGAAATTAAGCTCCCGGCAATGTCACTCCATCCCTTGTGTCCAGTGTCTGCCGTGACCGCTGTGTTACCTTTGTTGGGGCCGATGGACCCCATGGCGCAGGTCTTCCCGATGAAAGGATCAGACTTTAATAAGAAACTGCGCTTGACTACCGCTGTTGCTGGGGGAAACTTCTCCAGCCACAGCTTTCGGCGGGGTGGTGCCGCGTGGGCGTTGAGTTGTGGTGTGCCGGGGGAAATTGTCAAGGTGATGGGGGATTGGAAAAGCAACGCGTACTTAGGCTACTTAGACCAGCTGCCACAAAAGATCATCTTACAGATCACATGTAGCCCAGGCAACTCCTTCATGTATAACATCACAACAATCCTAAACCTCCCACCTCTAACCTAGTATACTGTCTTTAGTTGGGCTGAATAACGAGTAGTACCTCTAATTTGGGACTTATCACTGCACAATGATATCTCTCATTGTCAGATGGTATTCTCTTGAATAAACTGCCCTCGTTATTTGCCCAAATCAATACATGACTTGGCTATGTGTGATGTATGTGCGCACGAGAGTGATTGCGTGTGTGTCAGGTGTATGTGAGTGTGTGCGCACGCAGGTGTGTGAGTATAACTGTAAGTAATAAGAGGGAGAGAAAGAGGAGTGTCATTTCTTTGGGATTATCGTGTGCTCTTGATTTGCGCCGGGGGCGGGGGGGGGGGGGGGCGATAAGTGAGTAGTTTAAGTGTGAGTTTAGATAGAGCGGACAGCGTCAGATAAACTCTATTTAAACGAGACAGATTAGCCGCGGGTGGAGGAGGAGGATGTTAGATACTTGAGGTAGGCCTAAAGGGATCAGTGTTGGCAGGTAGGGAAGAGAGGGTAGTAAAGCAGGATATCAACACTTAGGCCCGTAATTAGAAAGAGAGGGGAGAGAGGACTTGTGAAAGTCAAGGAGAATAGCCCAGCCGCAATGTCCATGTTGCCGGGGGGCTTGCACGTGTGATGCATCAGCGGGGGTCTATAAGAACGGGAGAGCAACACATTGTGGTCAGTCCTTACCAGCGCGGCGCAGCGGGCATATGCCAACTATTTCTTACCCCCCATCCACCCCCGGCATCCACCGTTGTATTTTGTTAGCAATCCGTTGCATGATGTTTTTAATTTTGAGGCAAATGCATGCCTGTTTGTGCGCTCCTTCACTTGAAGTGAGGTTGTGCATGAAGCGACTCGAACCTTGTTATGTAATCATTATTCACGGTGTTAAATCTTTGAGTGAGGGCTCCTTGTGTTTGTTGTTAGTGTAACCAAATGTTTGTTGTTTTTTGTTGTGGACTTATGGGACTTATCACTGCACAATGATATCTCTCATTGTCAGATGGTATTCTCTTGAATAAACTGCCCTCGTTATTTGCCCAAATCAATACATGACTTGGCTATGTGTGATGTATGTGCGCACGAGAGTGATTGCGTGTGTGTCAGGTGTATGTGAGTGTGTGCGCACGCAGGTGTGTGAGTATAACTGTAAGTAATAAGAGGGAGAGAAAGAGGAGTGTCATTTCTTTGGGATTATCGTGTGCTCTTGATTTGCGCCGGGGGCGGGGGGGGGGGGGGGCGATAAGTGAGTAGTTTAATCGAGTTTTACGCCCTCACGGCTTTTTGATGTTTGCGTGTTTAGGTGGTATCAGCCATCTGCACTTATGGTAGAATGACCAAGATCTTTAACGTGCCATTGTGGTGACACGGGGGTGGAAGATGGATACCGTCTCTGGGTCTGCACATAAAGTTGACCCGTGTCCGTCCCGGCCCGGATTCGAACCAGCGACCTCTCGATCACAAGTCCAGTGCTCTACCACCTGAGCTACCCGGGCCCCCCTGACGAGACTCGCAGAGCCGGCGTCTTATATAGTCTCTCAAAGACTCGGTACTAATCTTCTGTGGTCGCTGTGGGCTGGCTGGGGGTGACTAGAAGGAAGGTGGGGTCACTGAGTACCTGCAACTCTGAGCTAGTAGGGCTCTCCCGCTACACTAACCAACACACAGTGTACACACTCACTAGATCATAACACACAGATTAACAATCATGCCACAGATGGGGAGGTGATCACTGGAGCATGACGACACTGAGCAAAAAAAATCCCCTCCTCAAAGGAAGTAAGAACGATTGTACAGCCAGCGCTAGGCTGGCCGACCACCGAGCACACCACACATCAGTTGTACAGCCAGCGCTAGGCTGGCCGACCACCGAGCACACCACACGTCAGTTGTACAGCCAGCGCTAGGCTGGCCGACCACCGAGCACACCACACGTCAGTTGTACAGCCAGCGCTAGGCTGGCCGACCACCGAGCACACCACACATCAGTTGTACAGCCAGCGCTAGGCTGGCCGACCACCGAGCACACCACACATCAGTTGTACAGCCAGCGCTAGGCTGGCCGACCACCGAGCACACCACACATCAGTTGTACACCCAGCGCTAGGCTGGCCGACCACCGAGCACACCACACATCAGTTGTACACCCAGCGCTAGGCTGGCCGACCACCGAGCACACCACACGTCAGTTGCATCATGCTGACACACACACTCGTGCGCGAATACACACTTGTTAAAAGATTCACAAGCAACGGTGAGATTTCAGACAGTGCAAATTCAGTTGTGACTTTCCACAGGACAGCAGGAACATTCCTATCTCTGGCACTCCCAGGCTACAGCGAACTGAAAAAATTCGCTGAACTTGCTTGCTGGCCGCTGCGCTGCTACTCTCAGATAGAGAGAGAGAGAGAGAGAGAGAGAGAGAGAGAGAGAGAGAGAGAGAGAGAGAGATAGACAGACACAGACAGACAGACAGACAGACAGACAGACAAACAGACAGATAGACAGATATACAGAAACTACATTACATAGGCATGGATGCTTTAGTCTTGTGCACTTGGAACATTGATCGAAGAACCTAAAATGGGTCCATTGGCTTGGAGCTACATTAATAATGTACCAAGTGTTTTCTCTTTGTGTATTGAGCTAACGGAAGGTGGGTTTTTTTTAGTATTTTTTTTAGAGAGAATACGACATTAGTCGAGTTACAAAACCTGACATCAGTTTTGAACGAGGCAGCCCATGTCGTTATCATCAGAGAACGACACGATACGGACGCAACTGCTACTCTCAGAGAGACAGAGAAAGAGAGACAGAGAGAGACAGACAAACAGACAGACAGACAGACAGACAGACAGACAGACAGACAGGCAGACAGAGACAGAGAGACAGACAGAGACAGACACACATACAGATCCGACAGCCAGCCATGCAGACAATATATATATACTGTTCAAAAAAAGAAACGCATAGTTGCTACTTGCCAAATTTGTTTTATTTTTCGACAAAATTAACAGAAAATCCAATATTTAGATTATTTGTTTGAAATTTGGTATGGACACAGTTGAATGCACACACAGTTCATTTGCATCTTCAAATCAATCAGTCAATCAATACGATTGGGTGCCGAGGCTGTCAAGTCAGTAGGGGGTGTGACTGCCTTGAGCAGCAACAACTGCCCGGCACCTTCTGGGCATGGACTGGATCAGATGCCGAATATCTTGCTGTGGGATGGTGTCCCACTCCTCCTGAAGTGCCTGCAATAGATCGCGGTGATTTGCCGGCGCTTCTTCTCGCCTGCGCACACGTCTGTCCAATTCATCCCAGAGGTGTTCTATCGGGTTCATGTCTGGCGACATGGATGGCCAGGGAAGCACCTGGACATGGTGGTCGGTGAGGAACTGGGTGGTGAGTCGTGCTGTGTGCGGGCGAGCGTTGTCCTGCTGGAATATGGCATCCTGGACAGCCAGAAGAGGAAGGGCGTGTGGGCGCAGAATTTCCTCCACGTATCGCTGGGCAGTTATGCGCCCTTGGACGTGCACCAGGGTGCTCCTTCCAGCGGTATTGATCGCCCCCCACACCATGACGCCTCCACCACCATGAACGGGTGCCTCATCCACACAGTTGGGCGCGTAACGTTCGTTTACTCTCCGGTAGACCCTCCTCCGACCATCATGTCGCTGGAGCAGGAAGTAGGACTCGTCGCTGAACCACACGTGTCTCCAGTGATTCCGGACGGTCCAGCGAAGGTGCTGGTTGCCCCACTGCACTCGGTTCTGGCGATGGCGGCGGGTGAGGACAGCTCCTCTGTGAGGTCTGCGAGCTCTCAAACCAGCTTCATGCAGGCGGTTCCGCACGGTCTGGTCCGATAATCGGTGTGGCCCGGGGAGAGCCTGGACAGAAGATGAGGCCGACAGGAAACGATTCCGGAGGTGGCGGAGCCGTATGAAGCGGTCGTGAGCAGCAGTTGTCGCCCTTGGTCTTCCCGCTCGTGGCAAGTCAGCAACGGAGCCAGTGGCTTGAAACCTGACCCACAGTCTACTGATGGTGCTCTGGGACACGTGGAAGTGCCTGGCGATTGCACTTTGACTTTGGCCTGCTTGTAAACGACCCAATGCAATTTGGCGGTCTTCTCTGCTCAATCGGGCCATCTTTCGTCGCTGAATTGTCGTCTGATTTCTTTGTGGCGAACAATCCGCTTTTATGGGTTTTGGAAGACATGGTGAGAGCTCAATATTCCCCGAGTTTCACGAGATTACACTGAAGCATGACGAGTGGTCATGCCAAATGAGCAATTTTGACATTGTAGCCACTGATAACGCATGCGTCACGTGCAGAGCTCACTTGTGGCAATGGACGAAAGGTCGACGACCAGATAAACATTTTCTGCAGTTTGGTGGATATCCTTGTAGCCATATAACTAAATTAACCAAATATTACAAGCTATGCGTTTCTTTTTTTGAACAGTATAGCTTGCACACTCACACACAAACACAAATAGGGAAGTGTCTGCCGTTTGAACATGTAGTAGTGCTATCGACACGTAGCGCTATCGACACGTAGCGCTACAGTACATTGGTTTTTCAAAAATAGTGATATCGACACGTAGTTCTATTGAGACGTAGTGACAATGGCATGTGTGAATTGTGGCAATAGCACTACGTGCCCATAACACTACTGTTTTGGGCAATTTGTGTCCATAGCACTACAGAAAATTGCACAAACAATACGTAGCACAAATGACATGTAGCGCTAGCGGGACGCACCGATGCAGAGCAATATGACTTGGCGCGCAGACGGTTGAAAGGTCACACACTTTCGATTTAAATTTCGCCTGCAAAATCAACTCTGCACAGAGAAAGTATTAAACAATGGCGACTGCATGTGAGAGGGAACAATAAAGAGAACAGAGAACACAAACCAACTGTTGATTTGAGCAAGTTTCTAAATAGAGTAATAGTCTTATTGCGTGTAAAAGCATGGTCAGATCTCAGACTGCGAATCGAATTGTTTTCACAGAATGATCGGCTGTTGCCTCTCTTAAAAACACAACTGTGCAGTCTACAGCTACAGCTACATTATTCACGGTGCGTCCGGCCGCTAGCGCTACGTGTCATTTGTGCTACGTATCGTTTAATTGCGCTATTTTCTGTAGTGCTATCAACACAAATTGCCAGAAACAGTAGTACTATCGGCACGTAGTGCTATTGCCACAATGCACACATGCCATTATCACTACGTCTCAATAGAACTACGTGTCGATATCACTATTTTTGAAAAACCAATGTACTGTAGCGCTACGTGTCGATAGTGCTACGTGTCGACAGTATGGCAATCCGAATGGTGCAAAAGTCCCTTTTACCTCTTGATGTCTAAATAACACATTATTTAGCTAAATAACGCGTTATTTAGCTAAACAATGCTTTATTTAGCTATATCATGCATTATTTAGCTAAATAATGCATTGTTTAAATTAAACAATGCATTATTTACAGATACAGAAAAAAGAGAGCCCAGAGCACTAAATAATGCATTGTTTAGCATAAATAAGAGATTGTGTTTGTAAATAACTCATTATTTATAAATAATTACGCGTTTTCTGTAAACAATATATTATATGTAAATAAAGTGTTATTTAAATAAATAAAATATTATTTAGATAAATAAAATATTATTTATCTAAATAAAATATTATTTAGATAAATAAAATATTATATGTAAATAAAATATTATTTATCTAAATAAAATATTATTTATCTAAATAAAATATTATTTAGATAAATAATTTATTATTTAGATAAATAATTTATTATTTAGATAAATAATTTATTATTTAGATAAATAATTTATTATTTAGATAAATAATTTATTATTTACATATAATATTTTATTTATCTAAATAATATTTTATTTAGATAAATAATATTTTATTTATCTAAATAACACTTTATTTACATATAATATATTGTTTACAGAAAACGCGTAATTATTTATAAATAATGAGTTATTTACAAACACAATCTCTTATTTATGCTAAACAATGCATTATTTAGTGCTCTGGGCTCTCTTTTTTCTGTATCTGTAAATAATGCATTGTTTAATTTAAACAATGCATTATTTAGCTAAATAATGCATGATATAGCTAAATAAAGCATTGTTTAGCTAAATAACGCGTTATTTAGCTAAATAATGTGTTATTTAGACATCAAGAGCTAAAAGGGACTTTTGCACCATTCGGATTGCCATACGATAGCACTACCACATGTTCAAACGGCAGGCACTTCCCTTTGTGTGTGCGTGTGAGTGTGTATATATATATTGTCTGCCTGGCTGTCTGTCGGATCTGTTTGTCTCTGTCCGTGTGTATCTCTCTCTCTCTCTCTCTCTCTCTCTCTCTCTCTCTCTCTCTCTCTCTCTCTCTCTCTCTCTCTCTCTCTAACCGACACGGTTGGCCTAGTGGTAAGGCGTCCGCCCCGTGATCGGGAGGTCGTGGGTTCGAACCCCGGCCGGGTCATACCTAAGACTTTAAAATTGGCAATCTAGTGGCTGCTCCGCCTGGCGTCTGGCATTATGGGGTTAGTGCTAGGACTGGTTGGTCCGGTGTCAGAATAATGTGACTGGGTGAGACATCAGTGAAGCCTGTGCTGCGACTTCTGTCTTGTGTGTGGCGCACGTTATATGTCAAAGCAGCACCGCCCTGATATGGCCCTTCGTGGTCGGCTGGGCGTTAAGAACAAACAAACAAACAAAATATCTCTCTCTCTCTCTCTCTCTCTCTCTCTCTCTCTCTCTCTCTCTCTCTCTCTCTCTCTCTCTCTCTTTTTCACCACGTATTTATTTCATGGTTGGTGTTGGTGTTGGTATTTTTATATTTAGTCAAGTTTTGACTAAATATTTTAACATCGAGGGGGAATCGAAACGAGGGTATGGTGTATGTGTGTGTGTGTGTGTCTGTGTGTGTGTGTGTGTGTGTGTGTGTGTGTGTGTGTGTGTGTGTGTGTGTCTGTCTGTCTGTCTGTGTGTGTGTGTAGAGCGATTCAGACTAAACTACTGGACCGATCTTTATGAAATTTGACATGAGAGTTCCTGGGTATGATATCCCCATACGTTTTTTTCATTTTTTTTATAAATGTCTTTGATGACGTCATATCCGGCTTTTTGTGAAAGTTGAGGCGGCACTGTCACGCCCTCATTTTTCAACCAAATTGGTTGAAATTTTGGTCAAGTAATCTTCGATAAAGCCCGGACTTCCGTATTGCATTTCAGCTTGGTGGCTTAAAAATTAATTAATGACTTTGGTCATTAAAATCTAAAAATTGTAAAAAAAAACATTTTTTTTAAAAACGATCCAAATTTACATTCATCTTATTCTCCATCATTTGCTGATTCCAAAAACATATAAATATGTTATATTTGGATTAAAAACACGCTCTGAAAATTAAATATATAAAAATTAATATGAAAATTAAATTTTCGAAATCAATTTAAAAACACTTTCATCTTATTCCTTGTCGGTTCCTGATTCCAAAAACATATAGATATCATATGTTTGGATTAAAAACACGCTCAGAAAGTTAAAACAAAGAGAGGTACAGAAAAGCGTGCTATCCTTCTGAGCGCAACTGCTACCCCGCTCTTCTTGTCAATTTCACTATCTTTGCCGTGAGCGGGTGACTGACGATGCTACGAGTATGCGCCACGGTCTTGCTGCGTTGCATTGCGTTCAGTTTCATTCTGTGAGTTCGACAGCTACTTGACTAAATGTTGTATTTTCGCCTTACGCGACTTGTTATATTTAGTCAAGTTTTGACTAAATATTTTAACATCGAGGGGGAATCGAAACGAGGGTCGTGGTGTATGTGCGTGTGTCTGTGTGTCTGTGTGTCTGTGTGTGTGTGTGTGTGTAGAGCGATTCAGACTAAACTACTGGACCGATCTTTATGAAATTTGACATGAGAGTTCCTGGGTATGAAATCCCCGAACATTTTTTTCATTTTTTGGATAAATGTCTTTGATGACGTCATATCCGGCTTTTCGTGAAAGTTGAGGCGGCACTGTCACGCCCTCATTTTTCAACCAAATTGGTTGAAATTTTGGTCAAGTAATCTTCGACAAAGCCCGGACTTCGGTATTGCATTTCAGCTTGGTGGCTTAAAAATTAATTAATGACTTTGGTCATTAAAAATCTGAAAATTGTAAAAAAAAATAAAAATTTATAAAACGATCCAAATTTACGTTTATCTTATTCTCCATCATTTGCTGATTCCAAAAACATATAAATATGTTATATTCGGATTAAAAACAAGCTCTGAAAATTAAATATATAAAAATTATTATCAAAATTAAATTGTCCAAATCAATTTAAAAACACTTTCATCTTATTCCTTGTCGGTTCCTGATTCCAAAAACATATAGATATGATATGTTTGGATTAAAAACACGCTCAGAAAGTTAAAACAAAGAGAGGTACAGAAAAGCGTGCTATCCTTCTTAGCGCAACTACTACCCCGCTCTTCTTGTCAATTTCACTGCCTTTGCCATGAGCGGTGGACTGACGATGCTACGAGTGTACGGTCTTGCTGAAAAATGGCATTGCGTTCAGTTTCATTCTGTGAGTTCGACAGCTACTTGACTAAATATTGTATTTTCGCCTTACGCGACTTGTTATATTTAGTCAAGTTTTGACTAAATATTTTAACATCGAGGGGGAATCGAAACGAGGGTCGTGGTGTATGTGCGTGTGTGTGTGTGTGTGTCTGTGTGTGTGTGTGTGTAGAGCGATTCAGACTAAACTACTGGACCGATCGTTATGAAATTTGACATGAGAGTTCCTGGGTATGAAATCCCCGAACGTTTTTTTCATTTTTTTGATAAATGTCTTTGATGACGTCATATCCGGCTTTTCGTGAAAGTTGAGGCGGCACTGTCACGCCCTCATTTTTCAACCAAATTGGTTGCAATTTTGGTCAAGTAATCTTCGACGAAGCCCGGACTTCGGTATTGCATTTCAGCTTGGTGGCTTAAAAATTAATTAATGACTTTGGTCATTAAAAATCGGAAAATTGTAAAAAAAAATAAAAATGTATAAAACGATCCAAATTTACGTTTATCTTATTCTCCATCATTTGCTGATTCCAAAAACATATACATATGTTATATTCGGATTAAAAACAAGCTCTGAAAATTAAATATATAAAAATTATTATCAAAATTAAATTGTCGACATCAATTTAAAAACACTTTCATCTTATTCCTTGTCGGTTCCTGATTCCAAAAACATATAGATATGATATGTTTGGATTAAAAACACGCTCAGAAAGTTAAAACAAAGAGAGGTACAGAAAAGCGTGCTATCCTTCTTAGCGCAACTACTACCCCGCTCTTCTTGTCAATTTCACTGCCTTTGCCATGAGCGGTGGACTGACGATGCTACGAGTATACGTTCTTGCTGAAAAATGGCATTGCGTTCAGTTTCATTCTGTGAGTTCGACAGCTACTTGACTAAATATTGTATTTTCGCCTTACGCGACTTGTTATATTTAGTCAAGTTTTGACTAAATATTTTAACATCGAGGGGGAATCGAAACGAGGGTCGTGGTGTATGTGCGTGTGTGCGTGTGTGTGTCTGTGTGTGTGTCTGTGTGTGTGTGTGTGTAGAGCGATTCAGACTAAACTACTGGACCGATCTTTATGAAATTTGACATGAGAGTTCCTGGGTATGAAATCCCCGAACGTTTTTTTCATTTTTTTGATAAATGTCTTTGATGACGTCATATCCGGCTTTTCGTGAAAGTTGAGGCGGCACTGTCACGCCCTCATTTTTCAACCAAATTGGTTGAAATTTTGGTCAAGTACTCTTCGACGAAGCCCGGGGTTCGGTATTGCATTTCAGCTTGGTGGCTTAAAAATTAATTAATGACTTTGGTCATTAAAAATCTGAAAATTGTAAAAAAAAATTAAAAATTTATAAAACGATCCAAATTTACGTTTATCTTATTCTCCATCATTTGCTGATTCCAAAAACATATCAATATGTTATATTTGGATTAAAAACAAGCTCTGAAAATTAAATATATAAAAATTATTATCAAATTTTTTTTTTCGAAATCAATTTAAAAACACTTTCATCGTATTCCTTGTCGGTTCCTGATTCCAAAAATATATAGATATGATATGTTTGGATTAAAAACACGCTCAGAAAGTTAAAACGAAGAGAGGTACAGAAAAGCGTGCTATCCTTCTTAGCGCAACGAATACCCCGCTCTTCTTGTCAATTCCACGGGCACTGCCTTTGCCACGGGCGGTGGAGTGACGATGCTACGAGTATACGGTCTTGCTGCGTTCAGTTTCATTCTGTGAGTTCGACAGCTACTTGACTAAATATTGTATTTTCGCCTTACGCGACTTGTTTTTATTTTCTTCTTCCCCCATCCCCCGTGGTTTGTATATGAGTCTGTGGCCTTTGTATAATAAACCATTCTGAGCTCTCTCTCTCTCTCTCTCTCTCTCTCTCTCTCTCTCTCTCTCTTTCTCTCTCTCTCTCTCTCTCTCTCTCAAACACACACACATACACACGCACACGCACAAACGCATACATACACACGGTATCGTACAGAAAAACATCCGTGTATGAATATACTGTATAATGCGAGAGAGAGAGAGAGAGAGAGAGAGAGAGAGAGAGAGAGAGAGAGAGAGAGAGAGAGAGAGAGAGAGAGCGAGGGAGAGAGGGGGAGGGGGAAAGAGCGAGCGAGAAAGAAATAGCGAGAGAAGACAGAAAGACAGATGGAGAGAGGGGGGGGGGGGGGAGGGAGCGGGAGAGACAAGGAGAGAACGAATTTAAAGAGGTACAGAGAAAGAGCGATTGAGAGAGAGAGAGAGAGAGAGAGAGAGAGAGAGAGAGGGAGGGAGGGAGGGAGGGAGGGAGGGAGGGAGGGAGGGAGAGATAGACAGAGACAGAGACAGAGTGAGTGTGCGAGCGAGTGAGCAAGAGAGAAAGATAGAGAATACGTCACACACACACACACACACACACACACACACACACACACACACACACACACACACACACACACACACACACACACACAAACACACAAACACACACACACACACTGAAAAAGACACACACACACGCACACATACACAAACATACATATACACACTGTCACACAAACCAGAAGGAGAGAGAGCGAGAGAAAACATGAGAAAGGGAGAGTCGTCAGTGAGTAGTGGTATCGACACGTAGCGATAATGACACGTAGCGCTAAAAGATGTAGTGCTGTTGACACGTAGTGATAATGAACGAATGATAGCGACTCATAGACAAATTATTTGTAGCACTAATCAACGTAGCGATAGCGGCACGTACCACAAATGACACGTAGCACAAATGACACGTAGCGCTAGCGATACGCACCCCATTATTCATGTCAAAGTTTTTTCTTTCTGTGAATTGCTAACCAAACAATAGTTTCTTACAGAAAATAATACATTGGTCAAGTTATGAAAACTGAATGGTTGAACCAAACATCGGGTGGGTGGGTAGGTGGTGGGAGGGGTGGGGGATGGGGGCGGTCGCACACTTTTGAAATAGATTTTGCCCAGAACGAATCTTGTTTTGTACATATATGTCTATTGTGTTTGAAAGAGGAATGAATTAACTAACTTTTCCAAAAGCATGAAGTTCATTGATCCAGCGGTTTGTTTTTCGTGGAGTTGTGGAAGTGTGAAAATACCGGCCGATTTCGTCAGCCGCATATGACAGGTACATGATTTTACTTGAATAAAAATCGGTTGTGTTGCTTTGTAAATGTCGTTGTGCTTCAAATATCATCCAATTGGCTTTAAACTTTACACACAAGCAGAGTACCCAGCAAACAATTTTACGTTGTATTCACGTTATATTCACGTTGGCCTACGTTGGGTTTGCGTTGCGTTTCAACTTTTTTTTTACGTACATTTGTATGAACGAAATCACACGGGAATAACGTTGAAAAACAACGTTGCATTTTACGTGACACCAACGTGAATGCAACGTGAATTATTGGTGGAGGTGGATTGTTCGTAAAAACATTACGTGAATTCTACGTTGTCACAACGTGAATTTTTGGTTGTGGTTGTGGTTTGGTTGAAATTGCGTTGCATTTTTACATAATGTCCACGTGAATGGAACGTACATTTTAGGTTAAATTTTAGGTCAAGAATTACGTGAATTCTACGTTGACACAACGTGAAAGTTGAGTTTTGGTGCATTTTTCGTGATAAAATTGACGTGAATTATACGTCGACACAACGTGAATTTTTGGTTGTGGTTGTGGTTTGCTTTGATTTTGACGTGAATGCAACGTTGAGAGTAGGCTAAATGTAGGGTTTGGTAAATTTATCCACACACACACACACACACACACACACACACACACCAACTTTCACACTCAGTCACAGATCATAAGGACTATTACATGTAACACCATAAACTCAAGATACGATCAACAATTTTATTTCATAAGAACAAAATGCTTATTTTGTTGCGGAGAAATTGAAAATGCACGCAGCTTAGCAGGGCAACAGCACAGCATATTCAATAGATTTCATTCTTTGTCCTGGTGGTCCTCTTCTCCCAGGCAGTCCTCTATGCGCCTCTTTGATGCTGGTCGCTAAAAAATTAGTGACACCGGCAGAGCCTCCATAATGTCTGAAGTAGAAATACACATCTTTTCAATTTTGGTCCCTTTTGAGTAACTTTCCACTGCCGTCTATGTCTCTGGCCTACTGCCAACTGAGTGTTCTTTCTTTCTTTATTTGGTGTTTAACGTCGTTTTCAACCACGAAGGTTATATCGCGACGAAACTGAGTGTTGACACTATTTCTTTTTACATTTAGTCCAGTTTTGACTAAATGTTTTAACATAGAGGGGGAAGCGAGACGAGGGTCATGGTGTATGTGTGTATGTTTGTGTGTGTGTGTGTGTGTGTGTGTGTGTGTGTGTGTGTGTGTGTGTGTGTGTGTGTGTGCGTGCGTGTGTGTGTGTAGAGCGATTCAGAGTAAACTACCGGACCGATCTTTATGACATTTGACATGAGAATATCCCCGGACATTTTTTCTTTTTTTCGATAAATGACTTTGATGACGTCATATCCGGCTTTTTGTAAAAGTTGAGGCGGCACTGTCACACTCTCATTTTTCAATCAAATTGATTGAAATTTTGGCCAAGCAATCTTCGACAAAGGCCGGACTTCGGTATTGCATTTCAGCTTGGTGGCTTAAAAATTAATTAATGACTGCTAGTGCAAAAGGCAGTGAAAGTGAAGAGCCTGTTTGGCGCGTTAGCGGTTGCGCTGTGCTTCATAGCACGCTTTACTGTACCTCTCTTCGTTTTAACTTTGTGAGCGTGTTTTTCATGTAAACATATCATATCTATATGTTTTTGGAATCAGGAACCGACAAGGAAGATGTTTTTAAATTGATTTCAAAAATTTAATTTTGATCATAATTTTTAATTTTTTTAACTTTCAGAGCTTGTTTTTAATGCAAATATAACATATTTATATTTTTTGGGGGGGAATTAGAAAATGATGAAGAATAAGATGAACGTAAATTTTAATCGTTTTATAAAAAAAAAATTTATTACAATTTTCAGATGTTTAGTTCAATTTCATTCTGTGAGTTACACAGCTTGACTAAATGAAGTAATTTCGCCTTACGCGACTTGTAACATATATGAAATAAAAAACGCTCGCGCTGGACCCGAGTACTCTTCAGACTGGCTCCCCCAGTATGAACGTTCTTGTCTTGTGCACGTTTAAGACCAAGTGATTGATCTGTGTGAATTACAGGCATTCCCTTTGCTATATAAATACATTGCATGCGAGCCGAGGATGTGCGTGGTGACCGGCCTTTCTCTTTTATTTGATCACAGTGAAAATGCACACACACATTCACACACACACACTCTCTCTCCCTTACTCCCCCTCTCTCTTCCTCTCTCTCTCTCTCTTTCTTACACACACACACAAACTCACACTAGCGCGTCACCTTATTCCCACTACTATGATTTATACACAACTACAATAAGCCATAAACGTTTCATATGCTGATCAGGATGCAAATACCTTTGACACGCTCCAAAGCCCATTATAGGGGCCGGTGTCCGTCTCTCTCCTTGAGAATAAAGGGCTCACAGCCTTTTCAACATTGTTATTGTGAGCTTGGGAACGACAGTTACGGTACACATGCACTTTTGTGCATCCGTGTGAACTCGTGGTACCTCTGTGCTATCGAGGATTCAAACCTGTACTATCGGGGATCCATTAAGGTTTCCGAGACAGTGTTTCGTAGTCTATTGAATTGGTCTCGCGGAAGAGCCGATTCTAAAATTTGCATAGGTAAAACGATCGCTTTTCTGGTACAAGCCTCTGGAGTAAATTTTGTGATTAATGTTTTTGTGAACAAGAAACAATTGACAGGTGGCTTTATTCCATCTCCCTTTTTCCCTCCGCCGCGATGTAAATTTGAATAGTTCAAGGTGACGTTAGACACTAACTAAAGAAAGTGGGGCTGCCCGACACCCCTCGAGTCGAATATGTGTTAACCTTGTGACGCCGGCGCGCAGGATGTGGCCGCTAAAACTGTCTTTTTGCTTGGAACTTTGGAGTGAAGACAACCTATATTTTTTGTGGTGTGTTTTCTTGACGCCGTGTGTGACATGTCTGTCACAGGCTGAAATCCTTTGGGATGTGAGGAATTCTTTTGTTGGTAGGTTAATACAATTCTCTTTCTGTAAATGGGTAAGCAGTGAGAAGAATAGTATGCTGCTTGGGGAAAGGATTTATTTGAATGTTCAAGTATATTGTTTTGTGAGTTGGAATGTTTGGGAAGACTTTTGTTTGATTGAATGCTTTAGAAAACCGTTGTTTGAGAGAACGGTATTGTAGGCATGTTATTTAGTAGGAATGATGTGTTTTGTTGTTCAACGAGTTAGCTTGTGGTAGTTGAAATTGTTGAGTTGTTTACGTATGCTTACGGCGTGCATTCTGTGGTTTGCAGGATGGAGGAGTGTGCGACGGGGTTTTAGACGGGTCTTTTTAGATGGGAGGTTTTTAGCTGGGTTTTCGTAGACGGGGTTTTAGTGGGGCGTAGATTTGTTTTCGTAGACTAGGTTTCGTTAGTGAAGTGCAGTTAGTTTTAGTGGAGGGATTTTGGTCAGGTTTTGTTAGAGTTTTTGTAGATTTGGGTTTTTTTTGGAAGAATTGTTTTTAAGTTGTTTTTTTAGATTTCGTTTGTTTTAGATTAGAGTCTCATTGTTTTTGTTTTTTTTGGATTAAAGTTGAGAGTGAGGATTTAGAGTAGAGTGTAGTTTGGGGGAAGGATTTAGTGTGTTTTTAAAGGGTAGCTTTAGAGGGAAAATTTAAAATATAGTTTTAGAGTGAAGAATTGAGAGCGTTGTTTTTGGAGTTGTTTAGTCCTATAGTAATACATTGAAAGTTTTGTATTTGAAAGTAAACCCCCGTTATCCCACACATTCCCCTTTTCATCTTTTGGAATAAAAGAACCTGTTAATATAACTTGTGTCGTTTGCTTGAGTGTTTGAGCTCGGTAAGAAAGAAAGACAAGTCGCGTAAGGCGAAAATACAATATTTAGTCAAGTAGCTGCCATTTTTCAGCAAGACCGTATGCTCGTAGCATCGTCAGTCCACCGCTCATGGCAAAGGCAGTGAAATTGACAAGAAGAGCGGGGTAGTAGTTGCGCTAAGAAGGATAGCACGCTTTTCTGTACCTCTCTTTGTTTTAACTTTCTGAGCGTGTTTTTAATCCAAACATATCATATCTATATGTTTTTGGAATCAGGAACCGACAAGGAATAAGATGAAAGTGTTTTTAAATTGATTTGGACAATTTAATTTTGATAATAATTTTTATATATTTAATTTTCAGAGCTTGTTTTTAATCCGAATATAACATATTTATATGTTTTTGGAATCAGCAAATGATGGAGAATAAGATAAACGTAAATTTGGATCGTTTTATACATTTTTATTTTTTTTTACAATTTTCCGATTTTTAATGACCAAAGTCATTAATTAATTTTTAAGCCACCAAGCTGAAATGCAATACCGAAACCCGGGCTTCGTTGAAGATTACTTGACCAAAATTTTAACCAATTTGGTTGAAAAATGAGGGCGTGACAGTGCCGCCTCAACTTTCACGAAAAGCCGGATATGACGTCATCAAAGACATTTATCAAAAAAATGAAAAAAACGTTCGGGGATTTCATACTCAGGTACTCTCATGTCAAATTTCATAAAGATCGGTCCAGTAGTTTAGTCTGAATCGCTCTACACACACACGCACACACGCACACACACACACACGCACATACACCACGACCCTCGTTTCGATTCCCCCTCGATGTTAAAATATTTAGTCAAAACTTGACTAAATATAAAAATTGGCACTCGGTTACATTATCAAAATCAAAGTCTTTCCGTAACCTGGAAAGCTCCTCGGGGCTAGTACTGTCTCAATTATCCACCGATCGCCGTAGGTCGAAGTTGAAGACTATCAAGTGTATGTGTAGAGGTGGGAGGTGCACAGAAAATGGAAGCAATCATTACAATCAAACTTTTTTTGTTAAATACACAACACCTTGTCATCGCAAAAGTTATTCGGTTTTGGCCTTTTTTTTCACAGATTATTGAGGTCTAACGAATGACGTATCACAACGTGCGCGGTCGTCCTTGGCGGTCAAGAAAGCCGCGGGCGCCGCCGTGATCATTGCGCAGACGACACTTCTAGACCGCCAATATTTTTTGTGCGCATCACGTGCTCCACATAAATCGGCCGGAAACGAAGCAATCGCGAAACCTGGATACGTGTTATTTAGAATAAATAAAGTTTAAATTTGTGTGAGTGCGCTCAGATCGCTCTCTCGTGCAGTCGGTCCCTTCTGCGGGATGGGTTACACCTTGGAGTAACGTGTTCGGCGGATGGGTCGGAATGCACGTGAGAGGGATCCTGTATCGTGTGGCAGTTGTGTGTGTATGGTCTATTGAGTAAAATATTCCTACGCCTAGATATGTGATTGTTAGCTTTTGTATTCAGTGTAGTTAGTCAGCTTTTGTACACCGGCGCACCAGCAGCAAAGTTTTTTGCCAGCAAAGCTGACTTGGACATTTTTACTCAGTTCATTTCACTTCAATTTTTTTATACGCAGTAGTGCAAAATGACTGACAGAGACAGTTCCAAATTCAAGTTTGACAAGTGGGTCAAAAAGCTCCCTTCTACAGTGGCAGAAATTTTGGTGGAGGCCGGTTTTTGACACGCACATCGCACTGGTAAATGCCACTGGTAAATGCCACGAGGGCCAGTGCGACTTCTTCTTCTTCGTACGACGGTTGTGTCAGGCTCGGAATCCGGAAGATGCAATGAACATAGACGTTCTTTCCATGTCCTCGCCAGTGTGACTGAACTCAAACTAAGGCCGGGCCACCATGTTGCTACTTTGGCTCTAATACGTAAACTTCAGGGCGACGATGGGTCACTGTCAAGAGAGCAGGCAGCGGCGACATCACCGGCGACGACAGCGGCTACGGCAGCAACGTCCCTCGACGAGTTATTGCAGAGGTCAACGACCGGCACGGGCGCCGCGACGCCGCCGGACGGAGGCCGTGTAGACCTGGATCCTGCAGTTTTTCTGAACACACAGCCACGTTCAGGTGAGGCCCTCAAAATAACAGACTTCATCACATTCCGGGAGGCGGAACAGCAGGAGATCGAGCTTAGAGAGGGCGTATTCATTCGACTGAGCGCCAATCAAAAAACCAAGCTAGACAATGTTTCCAGAAACTGCGAGATCTGTGAGATTTTAAAGTTGCCTGTTTTGCTATTGACTATACTCATTCGTACATATTTCTGACACTTCACACTGTGAATTTATGTTCGCCTTGCGTGATTTGATGTTTATTTAACATTTGAAAAGCATCAAACATCGGTCAAAAACTTTTGACCATCAAAAAAGAACAAACAAGTCGCGTAAGGCGAAATTACTACATTTAGTCAAGCTGTGCAACTCACAGAATGAAACTGAACGTAGTCCGCCGCTAGTGCAAAAGGCAGTGAAAGTGACGAGCCTGTTTGGCGCGGTAGCGGTTGCGCTGTGCTTCATAGCACGCTTTACTGTACCTCTCTTCGTTTTAACTTTCTGAGCGTGTTTTTAATACAAACATATCATATCTACATGTTTTTGGAATCAGGAACCGACAAGGAATAAGATGAAATAGTTTTTAAAACGATTTCGGAAATTTAATTTTAATCATAATTTTTATATTTTTAATTTTCAGAGCTTGTTTCTAATCCGAATATAACATATTGATATGTTTTTGAAATTTTGGATCGTTTCATAAAAAAATAATTTTAATTACAATTTTCAGATTTTTAATGACCAAAGTCATCAATTAATTTTTAAGCCACCAAACTGAATTGCAATAGCGAAGTCCGACCTTCGTCGAAGATTGCTTTGCCAAAATTTCAATCAATTTGATTGAAAAATGAGGGTGTGACAGTGCCGCCTCAACTTTTACAAAAAGCCGGATATGACGTCATCAAAGGTATTTATCGAACAAGAAGGGCAAAGCCCATACGACTCACATGCTTTACACATTTTTCCTACCAAAATACATGTGACCTTGACCCAAGGTCAAGGTCATCCAAGGTCATGCAACACAAAGCTGTTAATTCAAGACATAGGAAGTACAATGGTGCTTATTGGCTCTTTCTACCATGAGATATGGTCACTTTTAGTGGTTCACTACCTTATTTTGGTCACATTTCATAAGGGTCAAAGTGATCTTGACCTTGATCATATGTGACCAAATGTGTCTCATGATGAAAGCATAACATGTGCCCCACATAATTTTTAAGTTTGAAACAGTTATCTTCCATAGTTCAGGGTCAAGGTCACTTCAAAATATGTATACAATCCAACTTTGAAGAGCTCCTGTGACCTTGACCTTGAAGCAAGGTAAACCAAACTGGTATCAAAAGATGGGGCTTACTTTGCCCTATATATCATATATAGGTGAGGTATTGAATCTCAAAAACTTCAGAGAAAATGGGAAAAATATGAAAAATAGCTGTTTTTTTAGACAACATTTATGGCCCCTGCGACCTTGACCTTGAAGCAAGGTCAAGATGCTATGTATGTTTTTTGGGGCCTTGTCATCATACACCATCTTGCCAAATTTGGTACTGATAGACTGAATAGTGTCCAAGAAATATCCAACGTTAAAGTTTTCCGGACGGACGTCCGGACAGACGTCCGGACGGACGACTCGGGTAAGCACATAGACTCACTTTTGCTTCGCATGTGAGTCAAAAATGAAAAAAACTTCCGGGGATATCATACCCAGGAACTCTCATGTAAAGTTTCATGAAGATCGGTCCAGTAGTTTACTCTGAATCGCTCTACACACACACACACACAGACACAAACACACCTGGGGCCAGTTTCATAAGATAGCAGTGAACCGACTGACAGTCGATCGACTGGGCACTTCCGTTTGCTCATTCGCACGTGAAAATGGCCGATTTCGAAGAAAAAACTAGTCTCGGCCCGCTCAAAATAACAATGACCGAGACTTTCAGTAATTCCTTCGCGTGACGTCTAACCCTCTTACGCCATAATGTGACGTCTTCAAGACATAACCCTGACTTGTCTCCTGGATTACTGCGTCATGATAGATACATTTCGAAGAACAATCACAAGGTTTGGCTCACAATCCAAAAAAGTGTGAGCATTCTGCCATTGACTGTGCGGATAATTACATTTATTTTCGGTTTACCGCAGTAAGCCGAACACAGTGTTGGGGGGAGAGCATCACCGTGTTTGGCCGACTTCCGGCGAGACGACCCGCAGTCAGCCGACTGAAATTTTGTTCGTGAAACCCGATAACGTCGGATTACTGTGGTTCTCTCGGACAACTGCAGTTGGTCGACTGTGTTTCTGGCTTATGAAACTGGCGCCAGGACCCTCGTCCCAATTCCCACTCATAAAAACCACTCTGGGCTCTCACAAAGCACTCATGCGTACACGTACACAAGGTTTATTTGTACAGTACAACAATTGTAGCTATACTGTTAGGCCCACACACAACAAAATCCGGATTCAATACATATAAATAAAACATATACATTCAAAAAAAGAATTACCACCAAAAAACACAACACCCCCCCCCCCCCCCCCCCCCCCCCCCAAAAAAAAAAAAATACGGGTGTTAAAATGTGCAAGGTATGCACCAAGCAAAGTGATCTGAGAAAAATGATTCTGATTCTCTTGACACCGTTAAAACAATAAATGCACAAACAAAGGTTCTAAGGCTTGAACTCTGAACATCTCAAGAATTGTCACCTCTATGACAACCCACAGCGCAACATCACCACTAACACTCTTACACAAATAACCCGAACAACAAGCTGGTCCAACTTGTAACGGACCTATCTACCCATGACACTCATAACCTGGCATCCCCCCTGAAACTCATAACCTGGCATCACTCCTAACACTCATAACCTGGCATCATTCCTAACACTCATTACCTGGCATCACTCCTAACACTCATAACCTGGCATCAATCCTAACACTCATAACCTGGCATCACTCCTAACACTCATAACCTGGCATCACCCCTAACACTCATAACCTGGCATCACTCCTAACACTCATAACCTGGCATCACCCCTAACACTCATAACCTGGCATCACTCCTAACACTCATAACCTGGCATCACTCCTAACACTCATAACCTGGCATCACCCCTAACACTCATAACCTGGCATCACTTCTAACTCATAACCTGGCATCACTCCTAACACTCATAACCTGGCATCACCCCCAACACTCAAAACCTGGCATCACCCCTTACATGTTTAAAATGAGTAAGATAATGCACAAAGCCTGAACCTGCGTGGAATTAAAGCTGGTGGCAGTGACAGCTACTAAGGCTTTGCAGGGTCTGACCAACACAACAAGAGTCTGGGGTTCTAACGCTGCTACGACACAAATACGAGGCTGTTCCATAATTATTTAGAATCTCAGAAAAGGAAAACACAAACCAACAATTTCCCCAGGCCATTTTCTAGACCAATCCTTCAACCCTTCTATATATATATATATATATATATATATATATATATACGACTAGTGTCTGTCTGTCTGTCTGTCTGTCTGTCTGTCTGATCGCGATGCACGGCCAAAGTTCTCGGTAAATCTTTTTCAAATTTGGACACCGTAGTCAGCTACACCCCGGACACAACCTCATCGATGATTCAACACGTGCTCTCAGCGCGCAGCGCTGTGCGCGCTGAACCGATTTTGTTTTTTTTGGTCTGGATCCACTACCAGTAACTCTTCCTTATCTTCTCCAGTGTTTTCAGCCGCGATTATCTCCCTTCCTCCGTGTGGCGTCAAACCATATTCCCGTTACTACGTTACTATTTTTAGAAGGTCACTGCACGTTACTATTTTTAGAAGGTCTCCAGTGTTTTGCGTGTTTATCTCCTTTCCTTCGTGCGCCGGCGAAGCCAGCGTACACCCGGCAAAGCCGGGTCCCAGGCGCAGCCTGGTATTCGGTTCCACTTCGCCGGTACCCGGCGAAGCGGGTAATCATCTAGTATTTAATAGTTATTGTAAGTACTGGCTCCAAAATCGCGAATTTGAGCTTCATGACGCAATCTCATACATTGCGCAGTGAGTATCTTCCCAAGTCAACATAATGAAAACGACATAACTCTGGAACTTCGTTTTTTGTGTCAAGCCTCACGATAGTCTACTGTTGGATGATATGATTTTGTATTTGACGCCATATTGCCAGGACCCTGGATTGTAAATAATAATGGAACAGCCCTCGTAAGTGTTCATGGTTCTCAGGCTGCTACTACACAAATAAGTGTTCATGGTTTTAACGCTGCTATGACACAAATAAATGTTCATGGTTCTAACACTGCTTCGACACAAGTAAGTGTTCGTGGTTCTAACCCTGCTACAGTAAAACCTGAGTCTAGCGGACCCTTGTTGTAACGGCCACCTGCTACATACGGACAGTTTATCATGGCACGAACACGATTTCAACAATAACTAACCTTTAACGGGCGGACACCTGCCACTTACGGACGCGGACACGATTTTTCGGACCGTAGGAAGTGTAAACACTGTCACAAACGGACACAACGTACATAAAAACGCAACTTCGAAAACTCGACTGTTATGCAGTCAGTGCTCGGCAGCCGTAGCCGTAGCACAAATGGTTGTTGATTGGTTGTCCTGTCCCTTTTCTGACCAATCAGTGGCTTGTTTAGATGGAGACCCACTTTCGCTCACTCACTTTCGCTTTGCTCACTTTCGCTTTTCCGCATTGTGGATACAGTCACAACCAAAAGCAACAGTAGACTACTGTGTTTGAAAATGGAATCTCCAGCAGGAAAAAGAAAAGCGTTGACTTTAGAGCAGCGTGTCGCTGCCTTGAAAAAACTAGATAGCGGCCAATCATGCCGAGATGTGGCGAAGGAGATGGGATGTGGTAAAACACAGATCGCGAGGATCAAATCGGAAAAAGAAGACGTGATGATCTCTCTCTCTTTGTAAGCAATCGTTCGAAGGAAACAATAGTTAGCACAGCTAAATTTTTGTTCCATGCATTTATGCTGAGACTAGAAAAACTGAATGAAACAAGAGCTGACCCAATTTGGTCGAGACACACTGCGGAATTTCCCATTGAATGACTGATGAAGAGTCAGCTATTTTTAGCTTTGTGACGTCCGACTTGCGTAAGTTTGAATGCACAGTGTGTGTAGGGAACGGGGTAGGTTGGGGGGGGGGGGGGGGGGGGGGGGGTTGTTGTTGTTGTTGTTTGCTACATGTATCATTTGTTTACTCACATTTTCAGTGAGTCTCATGTTCAATCCAATAAATACATACTACAGGACTGACAAAAAGTGTCTTGTTCATTTTACGTGCTCTTTGTAAAATATTGCCCCGGCCCCTCCACCTGTGAAGAAGGGACACCTGTCTAATAGGGACACTATTACCATTCCCCAAGGGTGTCCGTTAGAGACAGGTTTTACTGTACGACACAAGTGACTTCCAATGCGTTTGGGTTGGTTAGTGGGGTGGAGGGCAAGGTACAAGACTAACATTCTGTGGAACTTCATTCAAACGCAAAAGAGTCAGCAACTGCTGCTCAACCTAACAGCACTGGATTGGTCAGTCACATGTTTTGCTCTCTTTCAAATGTAACTCCCCCTATCCTGGCTCACCAACTAGCAAAGCTTCATCCGTAAATGGAACACTGGGATTTCAGAGCGCTGAAGCAATGTTGGGGACAAAGTCCTTTGCAGAAGCTGCGAGTTTTCGCTATAAAAACTTTACCAAGTTGACGTTGGTCAAAATTAAGGACAGGCTTAGCATCCCTACCCTTCCCCTAGCACTGTCTGGTTCCCTAGCTGTTCAACTGGTCCTGACAATGTCCACCCCCTCTCCCCTTGACACTCCCTGACATTTACATTATCATTAGCAGTACATTGGTCCACTAACTGACAAGTGGTCATCACTAACTTTGTGCACTACAAAACACAGCATCTTTGTGACTCTTTACAATATCCACACAAACCACACACAAACCAGCGTCTCCTGGTGGTACAGATGTTACATACATTTCAATACACATGGTAACGACACAATACTGTTAAAAACACTGTAATATTTTGAGTTAAGTAACAAGCTTCCACTTCTCCCCAAACCAACACACACACGCTTATATTGCAGACTTGGTAATATATATATATCTTTAAATGTTAAAAATACATAGTGAATACATTTGACGTTTAGATGTGAGCATGCATATTCAAACTCTAGTCTCTCACTGTGTAGATCTGTCATTTGTTGCCAAACAGTTCCTTGTTTACACTGGCCAACATCAAGTACAACAAATGAACAGAAAGAATCCTCAACAGTCTTATCTACACACACACATACACAACACTCGCACACATTGGCACACACAGCCCACAGCCAAAATGCACACACAACCAACACGGCACCCTCAACCCACCAAGCACACACAACCAAAACGGCACCCTCAACACACCAAGCACACACAGCCCATAACACACATACACACGTTTGACAAAAAGGCCTGATGCATACATGGACTCTTTCCTTTTGGTTCTGCTCCTTTCAACAAAATAGCAGCATTTGCCAAAGTGAACACAGCAATAGACAGTTCCACACCGAAAACTGCACAGGTATTGCTCAGGTGAGACATAAGGATGCCAATCAAGAGGTCCTCCAGCCAAGTCAACGCCTGGCAAGCGGTAGAGATGACAACCAGGAGAGGCGACGCCACGGCAACCAGCACAGGTAAGACAGCGGCCAAAAAGCGTCATGATGAAGCACCTTCCTGCTCCGACAGGTCTGGAACCAGGTACTCGCGGTTTTCGTACGTCCAGAAGTCGTTGAGATCGATCAAGATGCTCACCACTGTGTCGCCCTTACCGCTGAAACACAAACACGCATTTTGCACTCAACAGTTTACACACACACACACACACACACACACGCATTTTGCACTCAACAGTTTACACACACACACAAACACACACGCATGCATGTACGCACGCACGCACGCCCACACACACACACAGACACTGACACACACACAATTTGTACTCCACATTCTATGCATTACACATACACAGACACACACAAACTTTACACTACACAGTTTTTATGTATGTCACACAGACACACAATTTGTACTTCAGTTTATGTATGTCACACACACACAATTTGTACTCCACAGTTTATGTATGTCACAGAGACACACAATTTGTACTTCACAGTTTATGTATGTGACACACACAATTTGTACTTCACAGTTTATGTATGTCACACACACAATGTGTACTTCACAGTTTATGTATGTCACACACACAATGTGTACTTCACAGTTTATGTATGTCACACACACAATGTGTACTTCACAGTTTATGTATGTCACACACACAATGTGTACTTCACAGTTTATGTATGTCACACACACAATGTGTACTTCACAGTTTATGTATGTCACACACACAATGTGTACTTCACAGTTTATGTATGTCACACACACAATGTGTACTTCACAGTTTATGTATGTCACACACACAATGTGTACTTCACAGTTTATGTATGTCACACACACAATGTGTACTTCACAGTTTATGTATGTCACACACACAATTTGTACTTCACAGTTTATGTATGTGACACACACAATTTGTACTTCACATTTGATACATTCACACACACATGCACACCCACACCAACACACACAATTTGTGCTTAACAGTTTATGTATGTCACACCCACACCAACACACACACACACAGACAATTTGTGCTTAACAGTTTATGTATGTCACACAAACACACACACACACACACACAGACAATTTGTGCTTAACAGTTTATGTATGTCACACACCCACACCAACACACACACACACAGACAATTTGTGCTTAACAGTTTATGTATGTCACACAAACACACACACACACACACAGACAATTTGTGCTTAACAGTTTATGTATGTCACACACCCACACCAACACACACACACACAGACAATTTGTGCTTAACAGTTTATGTATGTCACACAAACACACACACACACACAGACAATTTGTGCTTAACAGTTTATGTATGTCACACACCCACACCAACACACACACACACAGACAATTTGTGCTTAACAGTTTATGTATGTCACACAAACACACACACACACACAGACAATTTGTGCTTAACAGTTTATGTATGTCACACACCCACACCAACACACACACACACAGACAATTTGTGCTTAACAGTTTATGTATGTCACACAAACACACACACACAGACAATTTGTGCTTAACAGTTTATGTATGTCACACAAACACACACACACACACACACACAGACAATTTGTGCTTAACAGTTTATGTATGTCACACACACACACACACACACACAGACAATTTGTGCTTAACAGTTTATGTATGTCACACAAACACACACACACACACACACACACACACACACACACACACACAGACAATTTGTGCTTAACAGTTTATGTATGTCACACAAACACACACACACACACACACACACACACACACACAGACAATTTGTGCTTAACAGTTTATGTATGTCACACAAACACACACACACACACACACACACACACACACACACACACACACACACACACAGAGACAATTTGTGCTTAACAGTTTATGTATGTCACACAAACACACACACACACACACACAGACAATTTGTGCTTAACAGTTTATGTATGTCACACACACACACACGCACACAGACAATTTGTGCTTAACAGTTTATGTATGTCACACACACACACACACACACAGACAATTTGTGCTTAACAGTTTATGTATGTCACACACACACACACAGACAATTTGTGCTTAACAGTTTATGTATGTCACACACCCACACACACACAGAGACAATTTGTGCTTAACAGTTTATGTATGTCACACAAACACACACACACACACACACAGACAATTTGTGCTTAACAGTTTATGTATGTCACACACACACACACACACACAGACAATTTGTGCTTAACAGTTTATGTATGTCACACACCCACACACACACACAGACAATTTGTGCTTAACAGTTTATGTATGTCACACACACACACACACACACAGACAATTTGTGCTTAACAGTTTATGTATGTCACACACCCACACACACACACAGACAATTTGTGCTTAACAGTTTATGTATGTCACACACCCACACACACACACAGACAATTTGTGCTTAACAGTTTATGTATGTCACACACACAATTTGTACTCCACATTTGATACATTCACACACACACACATGCACACACACACACACACACGGACATTTTGTGCTTAACAGTTTATGTACAGTGGAGTCCGGGTACAACGAATCTCAAGGGAGATACATTTTAGTTCGTTATATCAGTAATTCGCTGTAGAGTTTTCAACCCTAAATGGCCTCAAGACAATTTTTCTCACTCACCTTCAAATGATCGTCCCATCGATCTTTACTTGGAGAGTACAATCTCTGCATGTTTTCAACAGCTTCATAATATAATCCATAGAGGCATAGTTCAAATGTTCACTTTACTGTCACAATTTCAGAAGTAACATTTAAAAAGTCGTGTAAAAGCCTGTACATGTAGTGATGTACAATCTCAGTGTCCGTCAAAAAAGACACTGCACACACTGACACTGACACTGCCGCGACACACGTTCTAAGCTGTTTTGAAAAAGTCCAGAATGTTTGTCTGACGCTGCTCAGAACTGGCACACTTTTCCACTGTACACTCCAATTTGGAGATCATATCCAAGTCACAGACATCTCTGCACTTTGCCTGCAAGTAGCGACGTTGGGTATTGGCAGCAACACGTGCTTCTGTGGCAGTTGGTGTTGGGAGCGGTTCTGGGTCATCGTCTTCACCGCTGTCACTGGCTGTTCCATCTTGCGATGCTTCCCCCTGCACACTGTGTACAATGTCTCTGATGCTCGCGATTTCTGTTGTGGACACTCCCTCATCCATGTTGACATAATCGCTGAAGGGCACTTCCTCATCCAGTTCGTGGTATCGCGCTGGTACAGTACAAGTGTCACTTTGGATTGATGGTTGGGGTTGACTGACACTCTCTGCGTCCATGGCAACGAACCCTGCGTGTCGGAAACAGTTCGAAATTGTGTCCTCCGACACACTGCGCCAAGCTGATCGAGCGATGTACATAGCGTCAAGAACGTTCAGATGGAAGGAGCCAGGCTCTTTCTGCAGTTCAAGATGCAGGAGATATTTGTGAATGACAATCTGTCTGTAGTTGCATTTGAAGTTGCGAATAATTCCCTGGTCACAAGGCTGGAGAACAGAAGTGGTGTTGGGGGGAGGAGAATAACTTTCACTGACGACAGGCCTTGAATCTTTCCATGAGCTGGGCAGTTGACGATCAGAAGCGCCACTATCCGTCTTTCTAAAGTCATCCTGGCATCCAATTTTCTCACCCACCCCTCAAACAGCACTGACGTCATCCAGGCTTTTCGGTTGCTTGCATACTGGCATGGTAGAGTGCCGATACCACTGAAACACCTAGGTTTCGCAAATTTGCCAATGACGAAGAGCGGTATCCGATCAGTGCCACTCATATTGGCACACACAATCACAGTCAGACGCTCCTTGGACTGCTTTCCTCCAGGGCAATTTTCACCCTTCATGGCAAGAGTCTTGTTCGGCAAGCAGCAGTAGAATAATCCAGTTTCGTCAGCATTGTAGATGTCATTTGGATGATACTGAGAGAGAATGTCAGGCAACTAACTGTGTTGTCTTCCACTCGTACGTCATTTCAGATGACACACTGGCACTCTCACCCACGATCGACTTGTACACAACCCCTTTGCGTTTCTTGAAACGATCAAGCCAACCATTCGATGCAACAAAGTTGTCAATGCCAAGTTCTGTGGCGAACTGTTGTGCTTGCATAAGGCCTAAAAAAAAAATAGGTGTGGTTACGGTAACCCGACCTACCCTAATTTTAGGGGCCGATCCTATAACTTTTTATTACATTTGTCAAAAAAAAACACAAAAAAAGAAAAAACCGAGTGCAAAAAACGCAATGAAAGCGAAAGCGCCCGAGTCGCACACTTATTTCCCTGTCAAGTAGGTTTAATTTGTACACATTAGAAAAAAAAGTAAAAAAAAAAAAAAAAGGGATTGCCTACCTACCTACCCTATTTTTTTTGGCTATGTTACCGTAACCACACCTAATTTTTTTTTTGGCCTAAGGAGGATTGGTCCCGAAATCGGGGCATTCATTGCTCGTGTCTGTTTGAACCATGCTAGCACTGCGTCGTCCAGTTGAGTGTGTTTTTCAGTTGGTCCGGATCTCATGCGTTTGCGCGCAGGTAAAAAGTTTGAATCTTCAATCTTTTCCCTTTGTTGATTACGGTTGACAAAGTGGACTTTGGTATCGCATATTTTTCCGCGATCTCACATTTCTTTAACACATTTTCATCTACGTCAGCGAGAATTATTCTTTTTTTTTCCAGGGAACAAGATTCGCGTTTTCTCTTCAACATCTTAAACGTGGAGTGAAGTCGATCAGCTCTGATCAGAAAACCGTATCAACTGAGCGTAAATCACATTCAAAGCAATCACATGATCACTCTGCTATCAAATCAAAAAACGCCTGATGTGTACTGCTATTTTAAGAGCACAGTCATAGCTTAGCAGCTGATTGGATAGTGAAAACACAGCGGCGGTGGCTGTTCCGTGCACCTCCCGCTGTTTGTTCAGAGTTCGCTCATCACGCGATGTTCACTTGTGTTTGTGTATTTTTGTCTTTGGAGACAATTATTGACATCAGTTCGTTGTAGCCTTGTGACTTTTAGAGACAAAACGGCTCTGGGGCGATGAAAACGTGTTTGTTAAAAGAGGGGTTCGTTATGCAAATGAGTTCAAAAGGTTCGATGTAGCCGAAAAGTAACAAGTAAGAAATAGAAGACTGTCTGCCGGGAAATCAATGGCAGTTCGTTAAAAGAGGGATTTCGTTATACCCAGGTTCGTTATAGCTGGACTCCACTGTATGTTAGGCAAACACAAAGGAAGGAAGGAAGGAAGGAAGGAAGGAAGGAAGGAAGGAAGGAAGGAAGGAAGGAAGGAAGGAAGGAAGGAAGGAGGTTCAAACACAAGACTCATACATCACACTTGATACATCTCACACAAAAAGCCAACTTGCAGTGCACAGGTAAAAGTTCACTCACCTGTTGATAAGGTCCTGTAGGGTCAGCTTGAGAGGGTCGGCAGGCTTAACCATGTCGAAAATCTCATCGTTCACGTCTTGAAACGACACAGGCTCCTGTCCATGCAGCTTCATTTGCTCCTGAATTGCCTGTGAACACGTTTACACTTTACCTAAACAGCCTATCCTGAACAAGTAGTTGAGATACATTTCTTTATTTGGTGTTTAACGTCGTTTTCAACCACGAAGGTTATATCGCGACGAGGGAAAGGGGGGAGATGGGATAGGGGAAAGGGGGGGGAGATGGGATAGAGCCACTTGTTAAGTGTTTCTTGTTCACAAAAGCACTAATCAAAAAATTGCTCCAGGGGCTTGCAACGTAGTACAATATATGACCTTACTGGGAGAATGCAAGTTTCCAGTACTAAGGACTAAACATTTCTTACATACTGCTTGACTAAAATCTTTACAAACATTGACTATATTCTATACAAGAACCACTTAACAAGGGTAAAAGAAGAAACAGAATCCGTTAGTCGCCTCATACGACATGCGGGGTGCAGAGAAATAAGGATGTGGAAAAGAAGACTTTTGGTAAGTGAAATAAAGGTGATGGATCCTGTAAGGTAGAAATAAGACAACAAGAAAAGAATTGGAAAACTGCAGGGAATAGTAGGGAGAGTTTTCTTGGAAGGAAATATAGGTGAAAGGACTGGTAAGGCAGAAATAAGACAAAAGAAGAGAAGAAACAGAACCGTTAGTCGCCTCTTACGACATGCTGGGTAGCATCGGGTAAACTCTTTCTAGTCCCAACCAATATGGGACTCCCCCTAACCCGCGGGGGGTAGTTGAAATACACAAACAGCCTATCCTGAACAAGTAGTTGAGATACACAAACAGCCTATCCTGAACAAGTAGTTGAGATACACAAACAGCCTTTCCTGAACAAGTAGTTATAATACACAAACAGCCTATCCTGAACAAGTAGTTGAGATACACAAACAGCCTATCCTGAACAAGTAGTTGAGATACACAAACAGCCTTTCCTGAACAAGTAGTTGAGATACACAAACAGCCTATCCTGAACAAGTAGTTGAGATACACAAACAGCCTATCATGAACAAGAAGTTGAGATACACAAACAGCCTATCATGAACAAGTAGTTGAGATACACAAACAGCCTATCATGAACAAGTAGTTGAGATACACAAACAGCCTATCCTGAACAAGTAGTTGAGATACACAAACAGCCTATCCTGAACAAGTAGTTGAGATACACAAACAGCCTATCCTGAACAAGTAGTTGAGATACACAAACAGCCTATCCTGAACAAGTAGTTGAGATACACAAACAGCCTATCCTGAACAAGAAGTTGAGATACACAAACAGCCTTTCCTGAACAAGTAGTTATAATACACAAACAGCGTACCCTGAACAAGAAGTTGAAATACACAAACAGCCTATCCTGAACAAGAAGTTGAGATACACAAACAGCCTATCCTGAACAAGAAGGTGAGATAGACACACAGCCTATCCTGAACAAGTAGTTGAGATACACAAAAAGCCTATCCTGAACAAGTAGTTGAGATACTCAAACAGCCTATCCTGAACAATAAGTTGAGATACACAAACAGCCTATCCTAAACAAGTACATTGTAGTTGAGATACACAAACAACCTATCCTAAACAAATAGTTGAAATACACAAACAGTCTATCCTGAACAAGAAGTTGAAATACACAAACAGCCTATCCTGAACAAGAAGTTGAAATACACAAACAGCCTATCCTGAACAAGAAGTTCAAATACATAAACAGCCTTTCCTGAACAAGTAGTTATAATACACAAACAGCCTATCCTCAACAAGAAGTTAAAATACACAAACAGCGTACCCTGAATAAGAAGTTAAAATACACAAACTGCCTATCCTAAACCAGTCGTTGAAATACACAAACAGCCTACCCTGAACAAGAAGTTAAAATACACAAACAGCCTACCCTGAATAAGAAGTTGAAATACACAAACTGCCTATCCTAAACCAGTCGTTGAAATACACAAACAGCCTATCCTGAACAAGTAGTTGAGATACACAAACAGCCTACCCTGAACAAGAAGTTGAAATACACAAACTGCCTATCCTAAACAAGTAGTTCAAATACACAAACAGCCTACCCTGAAGAAGAATTTCAGGGAGAAGATGTTGAGATACACAAACAGCCTACCCTGAAGAAGAAGTTGAGGGAGAAGACATTGAGATACACAAACAGCCTACCCTGAAGAAGAAGTTGAGGGAGAAGACATTGAGATGTCCGCGGTGCTGAACGTCCAAAATGCGAAACAGGTAACGCAGCGCCTGAGGCTCCCGGCGGTTCTCCATGGCCAGCACAAAGTCCAGGTACGTCTTGTAGTCCTAACAACACACATATCATCAACATCATTCATGGCCAGGTACGTCTTGTCGTCCTAACAACAGATATATCATCAACATCATTCATGGCCAGGTACGTCTTGTAGTCCTGACAACACACGTCTTGTAGTCCTGACAACACACATATCATCAACATCATTCATGGCCAGGTACGTCTTGTAGTCCTAACAACACACATATCATCAACATCATTCATGGCCAGGTACGTCTTGTAGTCCTAACAACACACATATCATCAACATCCCTCATGGCCAGGTACGTCTTGTAGTCCTGACAACACACATATCATCAACATCCCTCATGGCCAGGTACGTCTTGTAGTCCTGACAACACACATACGATCAACAACATACACAGTGCACATCTTCATAAATAATGAGTTGTGACTATGCGTGTCTTTAAGCAAAACATTCTAAAATGTCACTGTGCTCTCCAAACGTCTGGCTTTGTAAAGCGTGATTTTCTCCCTTTTATTGTTCAATCAAGTAATCACTCAAAGTTTTAACCAGGGCAGAGGGTGGCTTTGTCTCGTTTGCAAAAGTTGAGGCCGCACTGTCACAGCTACATTTTTTTGATTTTCTTGACATTTTTGTCACACAATCTTTGACCCAGTCTGGACTATGGGATTGCATTTCAGCTTGGTACATAAACAAATTGCCATTTTAACTTTTAAAAAAATTAAAATTTGGTTTACAAAATTGATATCATTGTATTCGTTATTTTCTTCTGAATCAAACAAATATGGTTTTATTCTGTTTGATTGACAAATGTGCTTAAAATGAAAGACACCCATTAAATAGTCTTTCTTTATTTCTAATTAAACAAGACCTGTAAAATGAAAATTCGTTCATTTCTTATCATTTCCTGATAAAAAAATTATTTAGTTTAATGTGTGTGTGTGTGTCTAAAAAATGCTCAAAATGAAGAAATTCGTTGAGACGACAGCAGGCTTTGAAACCTTTGACTACCACTCTCTTCAGCGGACTCATAGATAACGGAACCTCATATCGAGTCTTACTTACTTACTTGTACTTGTGCGACGATTTAGGTTAAAAACCTGTACGCCGATCCACAAAAGTAAGCTGCATACGCACACATATTGAGTGGCGAGAGATTATGACTTAATCTTGCGACAATCTTTCCTCTAAGCGCAATACAAACATTGGCCTCTCGCTCTCTTTGTATCTTTTTCTCTGTCTGTCTGTCTGTCTGTCTGTCTGTCTGTCTGTCTCTATTCCTACTGGTCAAAATGATGTGTGTATGCACGTTGTTAATTGCGTGCGTGCATGTTGTAAAGGTAAGAGCGAATCAGACGTTTGTCAGTGTACGACTGTCATCTCTTCACCGCTGGTGTGTCTGGCTTCTGTGCTTGACTGAATGGTTCATCAGGCTACAGCGTTCTGGTTTCCAACTTGAAAAAGTGCCAAGAGACCGCTGTTTAACAGACCGATTGGCCCTCAAATCAGTGTCTCTCACCAAAACAGGCTCCAAAAAGAACATTTCCCTAGTCAAATCAGTGTCTCTCACCAAAACAGGCTCCAAAAAGAACATTTCCCTAACAGCGTCTCTCACCACCACCAAAACAGGCCCCAATCACACATAGCATTTGACACAGTCTGAGATGCTAGGTTCTGAAAACGCTTACCCGTTTAACACTTTAAAAGGGAAGCAACCCCATCACCAAAAAAGGCTTAAATAGCCCTGGTAATGAGCAGGTACCCTGAGAGTTACCTCCCATTGGTGGATACTACGTCACTTCCTCTACCAACACGTGGTAATAATCATACGGCTTTAAAGAAACTAAAAAACCATAAGCGGGGCAGGCGGGAGGGCCTACACTATGTGATTGGGGTAAGTATATTAATCAAATGAAAATTTACTTATAAAATTTTCCATTAAATTACATATTCTTACTCCCAATCACATATAGTAGATAACATCAACAAGGCGGTGGGAAAGAAAAATCTAACTCACTCTAAAAACCTTGCCAGAAACTGGCCCACTGCCAAAAATGCAGGAAGGGCCCGGTGGGAAAGAAAAATCTAACTCACTCTAACACCCTTGCCAGGAACTGGCCCGCTGCCAACAAGTCAGGAAAGGACCATAGAAATTCCTGATTGACAGCCAGGATGTCTCTTAGACAAAACTTCCTAAAGACAACATCAGAGAGCCAAATAATTTTAATTACAATTTTTAGATTTTTAATGACCAAAGTCATTAATTAAATGTTAAGCCTCCAAGCTGAAATGCAATACCAAAGTCAGGCCTTCGTCAATGATTGCTTGGCCAAAATTTCAATCAATTTCATTTAAAAATGAAGGTGTGACAATGCCGCCACAACTTTTACAAAAAGCCGGATATCACGTTATCAAAGACATTTATCCAAACAATGAAAAAAACGTCTGGGGATATCATAATCAGGAACTCTCACGTCAAATTTCATAAAGATCGGTCCAGTAGTTTAGTCTAAATCGCTCTACACACACATGCACAGACACACACACAGACACACACACACACATACACCATGACCCTCGTCTCGATTCCCCCTCTATGTTAAAACATTTAGTCAAAACTTGACCAAATGTAAAAAGGAAGGAAGGAAGGAAGGAAGGAAGGAAGGAAGGAAGGAAGGAAGGAAGGAAGGAAGGAAGGAAGGAAGGAAGGAAGGAGGTTCAAACTGTGTACCATTTCTCCTTCGTAAGTCAAGCACTCCTGGAACACGCGGTCCAGAAACACGTCCGTCAGGGTACCTGTACCATACCTGCCAGCACAGAAACACACAGTCAAACACAGTCAGGGTGCCTGTACCGTACCTGCCAGCACAGAAACACACAGTCAAACACAGTCAGGGTGCCTGTACCATACCTGCCACCCCACAAACACACAATCAAACACAGTCAGGGTGCCTGTACCATACCTGCCAGCACAGAAACACACAGTCAAACACAGTCAGGGTGCCTGTACCGTACCTGCCACCCCACAAACACACAATCAAACACAGTCAGGGTGCCTGTACCATACCTGCCAGCACAGAAACACACAGTCAAACACAGTCAGGGTGCCTGTACCGTACCTGCCACCCCACAAACACACAATCAAACACAGTCAGGGTGCCTGTACCGTACCTGCCACCCCACAAACACACAATCAAACACAGTCAGGGTGCCTGTACCGTACCTGCCACCCCACAAACACACAATCAAACACAGTCAGGGTGCCTCTACCGTACCTGCCACCCCACAAACACACAGTCAAACACAGTCAGGGTGCCTGTACCGTACCTGCCAGCACAGAAACACAGTCAAACACAGTCAGGGTGCCTGTACCGTACCTGCCACCCCACAAACACACAATCAAACACAGTCAGGGTGCCTGTACCGTACCTGCCAGCACAGAAACACACAGTCAAACACAGTCAGGGTGCCTGTACCATACCTGCCACCCCACAAACACACAATCAAACACAGTCAGGGTGCCTGTACCGTACCTGCCACCCCACAAACACACAATCAAACACAGTCAGGGTGCCTCTACCGTACCTGCCACCCCACAAACACACAGTCAAACACAGTCAGGGTGCCTGTACCGTACCTGCCACCCCACAAACACACAATCAAACACAGTCAGGGTGCCTGTACTGTACCTGCCACCCCACAAACACACAGTCAAACACAGTCAGGGTGCCTCTACCGTACCTGCCACCCCACAAACACACAGTCAAACACAGTCAGGGTGCCTCTACCGTACCTGCCACCCCACAAACACACAGTCAAACACAGTCAGGGTGCCTGTACCGTACCTGCCACCCCACAAACACACAATCAAACACAGTCAGGGTGCCTGTACTGTACCTGCCACCCCACAAACACACAGTCAAACACAGTCAGGGTGCCTGTACCGTACCTGCCACCCCACAAACACACAGTCAAACACAGTCAGGGTGCCTGTACCGTACCTGCCACCCCACAAACACACAGTCAAACACAGTCAGGGTGCCTGTACCGTACCTGCCACCCCACAAACACACAGTCAAACACAGTCAGGGTGCCTGTACCGTACCTGCCAGCACAGAAACACAGTCAAACACAGTCAGGGTGCCTGTACCGTACCTGCCACCCCACAAACACACAATCAAACACAGTCAGGGTGCCTGTACCGTACCTGCCAGCACAGAAACACACAGTCAAACACAGTCAGGGTGCCTGTACCATACCTGCCACCCCACAAACACACAATCAAACACAGTCAGGGTGCCTGTACCGTACCTGCCACCCCACAAACACACAATCAAACACAGTCAGGGTGCCTCTACCGTACCTGCCACCCCACAAACACACAGTCAAACACAGTCAGGGTGCCTGTACCGTACCTGCCACCCCACAAACACACAATCAAACACAGTCAGGGTGCCTGTACTGTACCTGCCACCCCACAAACACACAGTCAAACACAGTCAGGGTGCCTCTACCGTACCTGCCACCCCACAAACACACAGTCAAACACAGTCAGGGTGCCTCTACCGTACCTGCCACCCCACAAACACACAGTCAAACACAGTCAGGGTGCCTGTACCGTACCTGCCACCCCACAAACACACAATCAAACACAGTCAGGGTGCCTGTACCGTACCTGCCACCCCACAAACACACAGTCAAACACAGTCAGGGTGCCTCTACCGTACCTGCCACCCCACAAACACACAGTCAAACACAGTCAGGGTGCCTGTACCGTACCTGCCACCCCACAAACACACAGTCAAACACAGTCAGGGTGCCTGTACCGTACCTGCCACCCCACAAACACACAATCAAACACAGTCAGGGTGCCTGTACCGTACCTGCCACCCCACAAACACACAATCAAACACAGTCAGGGTGCCTGTACCATACCTGCCAGCACAGAAACACACAGTCAAACACAGTCAGGGTGCCTGTACCGTACCTGCCACCCCACAAACACACAATCAAACACAGTCAGGGTGCCTGTACCATACCTGCCAGCACAGAAACACACAGTCAAACACAGTCAGGGTGCCTGTACCGTACCTGCCACCCCACTAACACACAATCAAACACAGTCAGGGTGCCTGTACCGTACCTGCCACCCCACAAACACACAATCAAACACAGTCAGGGTGCCTGTACCGTACCTGCCACCCCACAAACACACAATCAAACACAGTCAGGGTGCCTGTACCGTACCTGCCACCCCACAAACACACAGTCAAACACAGTCAGGGTGCCTGTACCGTACCTGCCAGCACAGAAACACAGTCAAACACAGTCAGGGTGCCTGTACCGTACCTGCCACCCCACAAACACACAATCAAACACAGTCAGGGTGCCTGTACCGTACCTGCCAGCACAGAAACACACAGTCAAACACAGTCAGGGTGCCTGTACCATACCTGCCACCCCACAAACACACAATCAAACACAGTCAGGGTGCCTGTACCGTACCTGCCACCCCACAAACACACAATCAAACACAGTCAGGGTGCCTCTACCGTACCTGCCACCCCACAAACACACAGTCAAACACAGTCAGGGTGCCTGTACCGTACCTGCCACCCCACAAACACACAATCAAACACAGTCAGGGTGCCTGTACTGTACCTGCCACCCCACAAACACACAGTCAAACACAGTCAGGGTGCCTCTACCGTACCTGCCACCCCACAAACACACAGTCAAACACAGTCAGGGTGCCTCTACCGTACCTGCCACCCCACAAACACACATTCAAACACAGTCAGGGTGCCTGTACCGTACCTGCCACCCCACAAACACACAATCAAACACAGTCAGGGTGCCTGTACTGTACCTGCCACCCCACAAACACACAGTCAAACACAGTCAGGGTGCCTCTACCGTACCTGCCACCCCACAAACACACAGTCAAACACAGTCAGGGTGCCTGTACCGTACCTGCCACCCCACAAACACACAGTCAAACACAGTCAGGGTGCCTGTACCGTACCTGCCACCCCACAAACACACAATCAAACACAGTCAGGGTGCCTGTACCGTACCTGCCAGCACAGAAACACAGTCAAACACAGTCAGGGTGCCTCTACCGTACCTGCCACCCCACAAACACACAATCAAACACAGTCAGGGTGCCTCTACCGTACCTGCCACCCCACAAACACACAGTCAAACACAGTCAGGGTGCCTGTACCATACCTGCCACCCCACAAACACACAATCAAACACAATCAGGGTGCCTGTACCGTACCTGCCACCCCACAAACACACAATCAAACACAGTCAGGGTGCCTGTACCATACCTGCCACCCCACAAACACACAATCAAACACAGTCAGGGTGCCTGTACCGTACCTGCCACCCCACAAACACAAAATCAAACACAGTCACTACGTCACTGCCACACGTCATTACCTGCCACACATCACTGTCACTACATCACTGTCACAACATCACTGCCACTGCCACATGTCACTACGTCACTGCCACATGCCACTACGTCACTGTCATTACATCACTGCCACACGTCCCTGACACATGTCACTGTCACTACATCACTGCCACACCTGGCACACGTCATTACCTGGCACACATCACTACCCACCACACATCACCACCTGGCACACATCACTACCTGCCACACGTAATTACCTGGCACACGTCCATTACCTCACAAACGTCACTATCTGCCACACGTATTACCTGGCACACGTCCATTACCTCACAAACGTCACTATCTGCCACACGTCACTACCTGGCACACGTCATTACCTCACACACGTCATTATCTCACACACGTCACTACCTGGCACACGTCTTTGCCTCACACACGTCTCTACCTGGCACACGTCATTACCTCACACACGTCACTATCTGCCACACGTCATTACCTGGCACACGTCACTACCTGCCACACGTCACTACCTGCCACACGTCACTACCTGCCACACGTCACTACCTGCCACACGTCATTATCTCACACACGTCACTACCTGCCACACGTCATTATCTCACACACGTCACTACCTGCCACACGTCACTACCTGCCACACGTCACTACCTGCCACACGTCACTACCTGCCACACGTCACTACCTGCCACACGTCACTACCTGCCACACGTCACTACCTGCCACACGTCATTACCTCACACACGTCACTACCTGGCACACGTCACTACCTGCCACACGTCATTATCTCACACACGTCACTACCTGCCACACATCACTACCTGCCACACGTCACTATCTGCCACACGTCATTATCTCACACACGTCACTACCTGCCACACGTCACTACCTGCCACACGTCACTACCTGCTACACGTCACTACCTGCCACACGTCACTACCTGCCACACGTCACTACCTGGCACACGTCACTACCTGCCACACGTCACTACCTGCCACACGTCATTATCTCACACACGTCACTACCTGCCACACGTCACTACCTGGCACACGTCACTACCTGGCACACGTCATTACCTGCCACACGTCACTACCTGCCACACGTCATTATCTCACACACGTCACTACCTGCCACACGTCACTACCTGCCACACGTCACTACCTGCCACACGTCACTACCTGCCACACGTCATTATCTCAAACACGTCACTACCTGCCACACGTCACTACCTGGCACACGTCACTACCTGGCACACGTCTTTGCTTCACACACGTCACTACCTGCCACACGTCACTACCTGCCACACGTCACTACCTGGCACACGTCTTTGCCTCACACACGTCAATACCTGCCACACGTCACTACCTGCCACACGTCACTACCTGGCACACGTCTGTGCCTCACACACGTCACTACCTGCCACACGTCACTACCTGGCACACGTCACTACCTGCCACACGTCATTACCTCACACACGTCACTATCTGCCACACGTCACTACCTGCCACACGTCATTACCTCACACACGTCACTATCTGCCACACGTCACTACCTGGCACACGTCATTACCTCACACACGTCACTATCTGCCACACGTCACTATCTGCCACACGTCACTACCTGCCACACGTCATTATCTCACACACGTCACTACCTGGCACACGTCACTACCTGCCACACGTCATTACCTGCCACACGTCATTATCTCACACACGTCACTACCTGCCACACGTCACTACCTGGCACACGTCATTACCTGCCACACGTCACTACCTGCCACACGTCACTACCTGCCACACGTCATTACCTCACACACGTCACTACCTGCCACACGTCACTACATGGCACACGTCACTACCTGCCACACGTCATTACCTCACACACGTCACTATCTGCCACACGTCACTACCTGCCACACGTCATTACCTCACACACGTCACTATCTGCCACACGTCACTACCTGGCACACGTCATTACCTCACACACGTCACTATCTGCCACACGTCACTATCTGCCACACATTTTTATCTGCCACACGTCATTACCTGCCACACGTCACTACCTGCCACACATCACTACCTGCACAACGTCACTATCTGCCACACGTCACTACCTGCCACACGTCACTACCTGCCACACGTCACTACCTGCACAACGTCACTACCTGCCACACGTCACTACCTGCCACACGTCACTACCTGCCACACGTCACTACCTGCCACACGTCATTATCTCACACACGTCACTACCTGCCACACGTCACCACCTGATACACGTCATTACATGCTACACATCACTACCTGCCACACGTCACTACCTGCCACACGTCACTACCTGCCACACGTCACTACCTGCCACATGTCACTACCTGCTACACGTCACTACCTGCCACACGTCACTACCTGCCACACGTCATTACCTCACACACGTCACTATCTGCCACACGTCACTACCTGGCACACGTCATTACCTCACACACGTCACTATCTGCCACACGTCACTATCTGCCACACATTACTATCTGCCACACGTCACTACCTGCCACACGTCACTACCTGCCACACGTCACTACCTGCCACACGTCACTACCTGCCACACGTCACTACCTGCCACACGTCATTATCTCACACACGTCACTACCTGGCACACGTCACTACCTGCCACACGTCATTACCTGCCACACGTCATTATCTCACACACGTCACTACCTGCCACTCGTCACTACCTGGCACACGTCATTACCTGCCACACGTCACTACCTGCCACACGTCACTACCTGCCACACGTCATTACCTCACACACGTCACTACCTGCCACACGTCACTACATGGCACACGTCACTACCTGCCACACGTCATTACCTCACACACGTCACTATCTGCCACACGTCACTACCTGCCACACGTCATTACCTCACACACGTCACTATCTGCCACACGTCACTACCTGGCACACGTCATTACCTCACACACGTCACTATCTGCCACACGTCACTATCTGCCACACATTACTATCTGCCACACGTCATTACCTGCCACACGTCACTACCTGCCACACATCACTACCTGCACAACGTCACTATCTGCCACACGTCACTACCTGCCACACGTCACTACCTGCCACACGTCACTACCTGCACAACGTCACTACCTGCCACACGTCACTACCTGCCACACGTCACTACCTGCCACACGTCACTACCTGCCACACGTCATTATCTCACACACGTCACTACCTGCCACACGTCACCACCTGATACACGTCATTACATGCTACACATCACTACCTGCTACACGTCACTACCTGCCACACGTCACTACCTGCCACACGTCACTACCTGCCACATGTCACTACCTGCTACACGTCACTACCTGCCACACATCACTACCTGATACACGTCATTACATGCTACACATCACTACCTGCTACACGTCACTACCTGCCACACGTCACTACCTGCCACACGTCACTGCCTGATACACGTCATTACATGCTACACGTCACTACCTGCCACACGTCACTACCTGCCACACGTCACTGCCTGATACACGTCATTACATGCTACACGTCACTACCTGCCACACGTCACTACCTGCCACACGTCACTGCCTGCCACACGTCACTACCTGCCAGACATCACTGCCTGCCACATGTCACTACCTGCCACCATTCATTACCTGCCACACGTCACTGCCACACGTCACTACCTGCCACACGTCAAATACTTACCACACGTCACTACCTGCCACACGCCACTACCTACCATCATCACCACGTCACTGGCACACGTCACTACCTGGCACACGCCACTACCTACCATCATCACCACGTCACTGGCACACGTCACTACCTGGCACACGTCATTACCTGCGAAACATCACCACCTGCCACACGCCATTACCTGCCACATGTCATTACCTGCGAAACATCACCACCTGCCACACGCCATTACCTGCCACATGTCATTACCTGCCACACGTCACTACCTGCCACACGTCAATACCTGGCACACGTCACTACCTGCCACACGTCACTACCTGCTACACGTCACTATCTGCCACACGTCACAACCTGCTACACGTCACTACCTGCCACACGTCATTACCTGACACACGACACTACCTGCCACACATCACAACGTCACTGTTACACGTCACTACCTGCCACACGTCATTACCTGGCACACGTCACAAGCTGCCACACGTCACTGTCTGCTACACGTCACTCACTACCTGCCACACGTCACTACCTGCCACACGTCATTACCTGGCACACGTCACTACCTGCCTCACGTCACTACCTGGCACACGTCAATACTACCTGGCACACGTCACTACCCTGTCACCTGTGATTACCTGGCACACATCACTCCCTGCCACACGTCACCACTTGCCACATATCATTACCTGGCCAGCTCCTGCTTGCTGAGCATGCCGTTGCGATCCTTGTCCAGGTTGAGGTACTGGCCGTATACACGCAGCGCTGACGGGGCCGAGAACCAGTTGGACTCCTGCAGCTCTTTCGACAGGTCTTCATCCCTCAGCTGACAGTAAAAACAGGGCGTCAATGTTTTGCTTTATACACCTCTCCTTCTTATACTGTTACCGTAAAATCCCTAGCAAACACTCTCAACTGGGGAAGGACGCGAGGTGGAATGTGTCTGTTTCTCTCCCGCAAGATGACCATTTTTTTTTTAAATCACACCGGGGTGGGCGTTTGCTAGGTAGTGACCCCTCTGAACAACTTTTGGCCCAAAGTAGGGGTTGGCATTTGCTACATACTGGGCGTTTGCTAAGGATTTTACGGTAATAATAACAATAATAATCGTAACAAGAAGGGCAAAGCCCATACGACTCACATGCTTGACCTTGACCTTTCATGACATCATACACTAAGAACTGCTTTACACATTTTTCCTACCAAAATACATGTGACCTTGACCCAAGGTCAAGGTCATCCAAGGTCATGCAACACAAAGCTGTTAATTCAAGACATAGGAAGTACAATGGTGCTTCTACCATGAGATATGGTCACTTTTAGTGGTTCACTACCTTATTTTGGTCACATTTCATAAGGGTCAAAGTGACCTTGACCTTGATCATATGTGACCAAATTTGTCTCATGATGAAAGCATAACATGTGCCCCACATAATTTTTAAGTTTGAAACAGTTATCTTCCATAGTTCAGGGTCAAGGTCACTTCAAAATATGTATACAATCCAACTTTGAAGAGCTCCTGTGACCTTGACCTTGAAGCAAGGTAAACCAAACTGGTATCAAAAGATGGGGCTTACTTTGCCCTATATATCATATATAGGTGAGGTATTCAATCTCAAAAACTTCAGAGAAAATGGGAAAAATGTGAAAAATAGCTGTTTTTTAGACAACATTTATGGCCCCTGCGACCTTGACCTTGAAGCAAGGTCAAGATGCTATGTATGTTTTTTGGGGCCTTGTCATCATACACCATCTTGCCAAATTTGGTACTGATAGACTGAATAGTGTCCAAGAAATACCCAACGTTAAAGTTTTCCGGACGGACGGACGGACGGACGGACGGACGGACGGACGACTCGGGTGAGTACATAGACTCACTTTTGCTTCGCATGTGAGTCAATGATAATAATAATAATAATAATAATAAATCACATTTATATACGCAAGTATCAATACGAGCTCCCCGCGCTTAACCTACAACCTAACTGCTCTACCAACATCCCACAAGAACCAACACGTCATCAATTTTGTGCTTTAACTCACACACACAATCCATGTCAACACAACAAGGGCATATAACTCACACACACAATCCATGTCAACACAACAAGGGCATATAACTCACACACCCAATCCATGTCAACACAACAAGGGCATATAACTCACACACACAATCCATGTCAACACAACAAGGGCATATACCTCACACACACAATCCATGTCAACACAACAAGGGCGTATAACTCACACACACAATCCATGTCAACACAACAAGGGCGTATAACTCACACACACATTCCATGTCAACACAACAAGGGCGTATAACTCACACACACAATCCATGTCAACACAACAAGGGCATATAACTCACACACACAATCCATGTCAACACAACAAGGGCATATAACTCACAATCACAATCCATGTCAACACAACAAGGGCATATAACTCACACACACAATCCATGTCAACACAACAAGGGCGTATAACTCACACACACATTCCATGTCAACACAACAAGGACGTATAACTCACACACACATTCCATGTCAACACAACAAGGGCGTATAACTCACACACACAATCCATGTCAACACAACAAGGGCGTATAACTCACACACACAATCCATGTCAACACAACAAGGGCGTATAACTCACACACACATTCCATGTCAACACAACAAGGGCGTATAACTCACACACACAATCCATGTCAACACAACAAGGGCGTATAACTCACACACACAATCCATGTCAACACAACAAGGGCGTATAACTCACACACACAATCCATGTCAACACAACAAGGGCATATAACTCACACACACAATCCATGTCAACACAACAAGGGCGTATAACTCACACACACATTCCATGTCAACACAACAAGGACGTATAACTCACACACACAATCCATGTGAACACAACAAGGACAAATAACTCACACACACAACCCATGTCAACACAACAAGGGCGTATAACTCACACACACAATCCATGGGAACACAACAAGGGCGTATAACTCACACACACATTCCATGTCAACACAACAAGGGCGTATAACTCACACACAAAATCCATGTGAACACAACAAGGACGGATAACTCACACACACAATCCATGTCAACACAACAATGGCGTATAACTCACACACACAATCCATGTCAACACAACAAGGATGGATAACTCACACACACAATCCATGTCAACACAACAAGGGCGTATAACTCACACACACAATCAATGTCAACACAAGGACGGATAACTCACACACTCAATCCATGTCAACACAACAAGGGTGTATAACTCACACACACAATCCATGTCAACACAACAAGGACGGATAACTCGCACACACAATCCATGTCAATATAACTCAAATACACAATCCATGTCAACAAAACAGGGGCGTATAACTCACCTCGAGCAAGTCGTCGAGGAAGCTGCAGGCCAGCACGTCTTGAATCTTGATGCGGCCGGTGCGCAGGGGGTCGAGGAAAAAGAAGAACTTGCGCACAGCGGTGCAGACGTAGAAAGAGTAGAAGGTTCTCTCAAGGCCACTCAGCTGGGGCAATGTAGGGATCAACTCCAGGATGTAGTTCTCCAGGTCCTTCAGGGAAAGACAAATAGCAAGGTGGGGATCAACTCCAGTTCCTTCAGAGAAAGACAAATAGCAAGGTGGGGATCAACTCCAGGTCCTTCAGAGAAAGACAAATAGCAAGGTGGGGATCAACTCCAGGTCCTTCAGAGAAAGACAAATAGCAAGGTGGGGATCAACTCCAGGTCCTTCAGAGAAAGACAAATAGCAAGGTGGGGATCAACTCCAGGTCCTTCAGAGAAAGACAAATAGCAAGGTGGGGATCAACTCCAGGCCCTTCAGAGAAAGACAAATAGCAAGGTGGGGATCAACTCCAGGTCCTTCAGAGAAAGACAAATAGCAAGGTGGGGATCAACTCCAGGTCCTTCAGAGAAAGACAAATAGCAAGGTGGGGATCAACTCCAGGTCCTTCAGAGAAAGACAAATAGCAAGGTGGGGATCAACTCCAGGTCCTTCAGAGAAAGACAAATAGCAAGGTGGGGATCAACTCCAGGTCCTTCAGAGTAACACAAATAGCAAGGTGGGGATCAACTCCAGGTCCTTCAGAGAAAGACAAATAGCAAGGTGGGGATCAACTCCAGTTCCTTCAGAGAAAGACAAATAGCAAGGTGGGGATCAACTCCAGGTCCTTCAGAGTAAGACAAATAGCAAGGTGGGGATCAACTCCAGGTCCTTCAGAGTAACACAAATAGCAAGGTGGGGATCAACTCCAGGTCCTTCAGGGAAAGACAAATAGCAAGGTGGGGATCAACTCCAGGTCCTTCAGAGTAACACAAATAGCAAGGTGGGGATCAACTCCAGGTCCTTCAGAGAAAGACAAATAGCAAGGTGGGGATCAACTCCAGGCCCTTCAGAGAAAGACAAATAGCAAGGTGGGGATCAACTCCAGTTCCTTCAGAGTAACACAAATAGCAAGGTGGGGATCAACTCCAGGTCCTTCAGAGTAAGACAAATAGCAAGGTGGGGATCAACTCCAGGTCCTTCAGAGTAACACAAATAGCAAGGTGGGGATCAACTCCAGGTCCTTCAGAGAAAGACAAATAGCAAGGTGGGGATCAACTCCAGGTCCTTCAGAGAAAGACAAATAGCAAGGTGGGGATCAACTCCAGGTCCTTCAGAGAAAGACAAATAGCAAGGTGGGGATCAACTCCAGGTCCTTCAGAGAAAGACAAATAGCAAGGTGGGGATCAACTCCAGGTCCTTCAGAGAAAGACAAATAGCAAGGTGGGGATCAACTCCAGGTCCTTCAGAGTAACACAAATAGCAAGGTGGGGATCAACTCCAGGTCCTTCAGAGTAACACAAATAGCAAGGTGGGGATCAACTCCAGGTCCTTCAGAGAAAGACAAATAGCAAGGTGGGGATCAACTCCAGGTCCTTCAGAGAAAGACAAATAGCAAGGTGGGGATCAACTCCAGGTCCTTCAGGGAAAGACAAATAGCAAGGTGGGGATCAACTCCAGGTCCTTCAGAGAAAGACAAATAGCAAGGTGGGGATCAACTCCAGGTCCTTCAGAGAAAGACAAATAGCAAGGTGGGGATCAACTCCAGGTCCTTCAGGGAAAGACAAATAGCAAGGTGGGGATCAACTCCAGGTCCTTCAGAGTAACACAAATAGCAAGGTGGGGATCAACTCCAGGTCCTTCAGAGAAAGACAAATAGCAAGGTGGGGATCAACTCCAGGCCCTTCAGAGAAAGACAAATAGCAAGGTGGGGATCAACTCCAGGTCCTTCAGAGAAAGACAAATAGGAAGGTGGGGATCAACTCCAGGATGTAGTTCTCCAGGTCCTTCAGAGAAAGACAAATAGCAAGGTGGGGATCAACTCCAGGTCCTTCAGAGAAAGACAAATAGCAAGGTGGGGATCAACTCCAGGTTCTTCAGAGAAAGACAAATAGCAAGGTGGGGATCAACTCCAGGTCCTTCAGAGAAAGACAAATAGCAAGGTGGGGATCAACTCCAGGTCCTTCAGAGAAAGACAAATAGCAAGGTGGGGATCAACTCCAGGTCCTTCAGAGAAAGACAAATAGCAAGGTGGGGATCAACTCCAGGTCCTTCAGGGAAAGACAAATAGCAAGGTGGGGATCAACTCCAGGTCCTTCAGAGAAAGACAAATAGCAAGGTGGGGATCAACTCCAGGTCCTTCAGAGAAAGACAAATAGCAAGGTGGGGATCAACTCCAGGTCCTTCTGAGAAAGACAAATAGCAAGGTGGGGATCAACTCCAGGTCCTTCTGAGAAAGACAAATAGCAAGGTGGGGATCAACTCCAGGTCCTTCAGAGAAAGACAAATAGCAAGGTGGGGATCAACTCCAGGTCCTTCAGGGAAAGACAAATAGCAAGGTGGGGATCAACTCCAGGTCCTTCTGAGAAAGACAAATAGCAAGGTGGGGATCAACTCCAGGTCCTTCTGAGAAAGACAAATAGCAAGGTGGGGATCAACTCCAGGTCCTTCTGAGAAAGACAAATAGCAAGGTGGGGATCAACTCCAGGTCCTTCAGAGAAAGACAAATAGCAAGGTGGGGATCAACTCCAGGTCCTTCAGAGAAAGACAAATAGCAAGGTGGGGATCAACTCCAGGTCCTTCAGAGAAAGACAAATAGCAAGGTGGGGATCAACTCCAGGTCCTTCTGAGAAAGACAAATAGCAAGGTGGGGATCAACTCCAGGTCCTTCAGAGAAAGACAAATAGCAAGGTGGGGATCAACTCCAGGTCCTTCTGAGAAAGACAAATAGCAAGGTGGGGATCAACTCCAGGTCCTTCAGAGAAAGACAAATAGCAAGGTGGGGATCAACTCCAGGTCCTTCAGGGAAAGACAAATAGCAAGGTGGGGATCAACTCCAGGTCCTTCAGAGAAAGACAAATAGCAAGGTGGGGATCAACTCCAGGTCCTTCAGAGAAAGACAAATAGCAAGGTGGGGATCAACTCCAGGTCCTTCTGAGAAAGACAAATAGCAAGGTGGGGATCAACTCCAGGTCCTTCTGAGAAAGACAAATAGCAAGGTGGGGATCAACTCCAGGTCCTTCTGAGAAAGACAAATAGCAAGGTGGGGATCAACTCCAGGTCCTTCAGAGAAAGACAAATAGCAAGGTGGGGATCAACTCCAGGTCCTTCAGAGAAAGACAAATAGCAAGGTGGGGATCAACTCCAGGTCCTTCAGAGAAAGACAAATAGCAAGGTGGGGATCAACTCCAGGTCCTTCTGAGAAAGACAAATAGCAAGGTGGGGATCAACTCCAGGTCCTTCAGAGAAAGACAAATAGCAAGGTGGGGATCAACTCCAGGTCCTTCTGAGAAAGACAAATAGCAAGGTGGGGATCAACTCCAGGTCCTTCAGAGAAAGACAAATAGCAAGGTGGGGATCAACTCCAGGTCCTTCAGAGAAAGACAAATAGCAAGGTGGGGATCAACTCCAGGTCCTTCAGGGAAACACAAATAGCAATTTCAAACAAGAAACATTCAGTTAATCCGTCAACCATAAAGAGCAAGTCTAACACACACAAGTCAGGGTGGGGAGCAAACTTGGTTTGTCTCACTGGCAAGTCAGGGTGGGGACCAAACTTGGTTTGTCTCACTGGCAAGTCAGGGTGGGGAGCAAACTTGGTTTGTCTCACAGGCAAGTCAGGGTGGGGAGCAAACTTGGTTTGTCTCACAGGCAAGTCAGGGTGGGGAGCAAACTTGGTTTGTCTCACTGGCAAGTCAGGGTGGGGACCAAACTTGGTTTGTCTCACAGGCAAGTCAGGGTGGGGAGCAAACTTGGTTTGTCTCACTGGCAAGTCAGGGTGGGGAGCAAACTTGGTTTGTCTCACAGGCAAGTCAGGGTGGGGAGCAAACTTGGTTTGTCTCACTGGCAAGTCAGGGTGGGGAGCAAACTTGGTTTGTCTCACAGGCAAGTCAGGGTGGGGAGCACACTTGGTTTGTCTCACAGGCAAGTCAGGGTGGGGATCAAACTTGGTTTGTCTCACTGGCAAGTCAGGGTGGGGAGCAAACTTGGTTTGTCTCACAGGCAAGTCAGGGTGGGGAGCAAACTTGGTTTGTCTCACTGGCAAGTCAGGGTGGGGAGCAAACTTGGTTTGTCTCACAGGCAAGTCAGGGTGGGGAGCACACTTGGTTTGTCTCACAGGCAAGTCAGGGTGGGGAGCAAACTTGGTTTGTCTCACTGGCAAGTCAGGGTGGGGAGCAAACTTGGTTTGTCTCACAGGCAAGTCAGGGTGGGGAGCAAACTTGGTTTGTCTCACTGGCAAGTCAGGGTGGGGAGCAAACTTGGTTTGTCTCACTGGCAAGTCAGGGTGGGGATCAAACTTGGTTTGTCTCACAGGCAAGTCAGGGTGGGGATCAAACTTGGTTTGTCTCACAGGCAAGTCAGGGTGGGGAGCAAACTTGGTTTGTCTCACTGGCAAGTCAGGGTGGGGATCAAACTTGGTTTGTCTCACAGGCAAGTCAGGGTGGGGAGCACACTTGGTTTGTCTCACAGGCAAGTCAGGGTGGGGAGCAAACTTGGTTTGTCTCACCGGCAAGTCAGGGTGGGGATCAAACTTGGTTTGTCTCACTGGCAAGTCAGGGTGGGGAGCAAACTTGGTTTGTCTCACAGGCAAGTCAGGGTGGGGATCAAACTTGGTTTGTCTCACAGGCAAGTCAGGGTGGGGACCAAACTTGGTTTGTCTCACAGGCAAGTCAGGGTGGGGATCAAACTTGGTTTGTCTCACTGGCAAGTCAGGGTGGGGAGCAAACTTGGTTTGTCTCACTGGCAAGTCAGGGTGGGGAGCAAACTTGGTTTGTCTCACAGGCAAGTCAGGGTGGGGATCAAACTTGGTTTGTCTCACAGGCAAGTCAGGGTGGGGAGCAAACTTGGTTTGTCTCACTGGCAAGTCAGGGTGGGGAGCACACTTGGTTTGTCTCACTGGCAAGTCAGGGTGGGGATCAAACTTGGTTTGTCTCACTGGCAAGTCAGGGTGGGGAGCAAACTTGGTTTGTCTCACAGGCAAGTCAGGGTGGGGAGCAAACTTGGTTTGTCTCACAGGCAAGTCAGGGTGGGGATCAAACTTGGTTTGTCTCACAGGCAAGTCAGGGTGGGGATCAAACTTGGTTTGTCTCACAGGCAAGTCAGGGTGGGGAGCAAACTTGGTTTGTCTCACAGGCAAGTCAGGGTGGGGAGCAAACTTGGTTTGTCTCACAGGCAAGTCAGGGTGGGGAGCAAACTTGGTTTGTCTCACCGGCAAGTCAGGGTGGGGATCAAACTTGGTTTGTCTCACTGGCAAGTCAGGGTGGGGAGCAAACTTGGTTTGTCTCACAGGCAAGTCAGGGTGGGGATCAAACTTGGTTTGTCTCACTGGCAAGTCAGGGTGGGGAGCAAACTTGGTTTGTCTCACAGGCAAGTCAGGGTGGGGAGCAAACTTGGTTTGTCTCACAGGCAAGTCAGGGTGGGGACCAAACTTGGTTTGTCTCACTGGCAAGTCAGGGTGGGGAGCACACTTGGTTTGTCTCACAGGCAAGTCAGGGTGGGGAGCAAACTTGGTTTGTCTCACTGGCAAGTCAGGGTGGGGATCAAACTTGGTTTGTCTCACAGGCAAGTCAGGGTGGGGAGCAAACTTGGTTTGTCTCACAGGCAAGTCAGGGTGGGGAGCAAACTTGGTTTGTCTCACCGGCAAGTCAGGGTGGGGATCAAACTTGGTTTGTCTCACAGGCAAGTCAGGGTGGGGAGCACACTTGGTTTGTCTCACAGGCAAGTCAGGGTGGGGAGCAAACTTGGTTTGTCTCACTGGCAAGTCAGGGTGGGGATCAAACTTGGTTTGTCTCACAGGTAAGTCAGGGTGGGGATCAAACTTGGTTTGTCTCACTGGCAAGTCAGGGTGGGGAGCAAACTTGGTTTGTCTCACCGGCAAGTCAGGGTGGGGAGCACACTTGGTTTGTCTCACAGGCAAGTCAGGGTGGGGATCAAACTTGGTTTGTCTCACTGGCAAGTCAGGGTGGGGAGCAAACTTGGTTTGTCTCACTGGCAAGTCAGGGTGGGGATCAAACTTGGTTTGTCTCACAGGCAAGTCAGGGTGGGGATCAAACTTGGTTTGTCTCACTGGCAAGTCAGGGTGGGGAGCAAACTTGGTTTGTCTCACTGGCAAGTCAGGGTGGGGAGCAAAACTTGGTTTGTCTCACTGGCAAGTCAGGGTGGGGATCAAACTTGGTTTGTCTCACTGGCAAGTCAGGGTGGGGAGCAAACTTGGTTTGTCTCACTGGCAAGTCAGGGTGGGGATCAAACTTGGTTTGTCTCACAGGCAAGTCAGGGTGGGGATCAAACTTGGTTTGTCTCACTGGCAAGTCAGGGTGGGGAGCACACTTGGTTTGTCTCACAGGCAAGTCAGGGTGGGGATCAAACTTGGTTTGTCTCACAGGCAAGTCAGGGTGGGGAGCAAACTTGGTTTGTCTCACAGGCAAGTCAGGGTGGGGAGCAAACTTGGTTTGTCTCACTGGCAAGTCAGGGTGGGGAGCAAACTTGGTTTGTCTCACAGGCAAGTCAGGGTGGGGACCAAACTTGGTTTGTCTCACTGGCAAGTCAGGGTGGGGAGCAAACTTGGTCTGTCTCACAGGCAAGTCAGGGTGGGGAGCAAACTTGGTTTGTCTCACTGGCAAGTCAGGGTGGGGACCAAACTTGGTTTGTCTCACAGGCAAGTCAGGGTGGGGAGCACACTTGGTTTGTCTCACAGGCAAGTCAGGGTGGGGAGCAAACTTGGTCTGTCTCACTGGCAAGTCAGGGTGGGGAGCACACTTGGTTTGTCTCACAGGCAAGTCAGGGTGGGGAGCAAACTTGGTTTGTCTCACAGGCAAGTCAGGGTGGGGAGCAAACTTGGTTTGTCTCACAGGCAAGTCAGGGTGGGGACCAAACTTGGTTTGTCTCACTGGCAAGTCAGGGTGGGGAGCAAACTTGGTCTGTCTCACTGGCAAGTCAGGGTGGGGAGCAAACTTGGTTTGTCTCACAGGCAAGTCAGGGTGGGGAGCAAACTTGGTTTGTCTCACAGGCAAGTCAGGGTGGGGAGCAAACTTGGTTTGTCTCACTGGCAAGTCAGGGTGGGGATCAAACTTGGTTTGTCTCACAGGCAAGTCAGGGTGGGGAGCACACTTGGTTTGTCTCACAGGCAAGTCAGGGTGGGGAGCAAACTTGGTTTGTCTCACTGGCAAGTCAGGGTGGGGATCAAACTTGGTTTGTCTCACAGGCAAGTCAGGGTGGGGATCAAACTTGGTTTGTCTCACAGGCAAGTCAGGGTGGGGAGCAAACTTGGTCTGTCTCACAGGCAAGTCAGGGTGGGGAGCAAACTTGGTTTGTCTCACAGGCAAGTCAGGGTGGGGAGCAAACTTGGTTTGTCTCACTGGCAAGTCAGGGTGGGGATCAAACTTGGTTTGTCTCACTGGCAAGTCAGGGTGGGGAGCACACTTGGTTTGTCTCACAGGCAAGTCAGGGTGGGGAGCACACTTGGTTTGTCTCACAGGCAAGTCAGGGTGGGGACCAAACTTGGTTTGTCTCACTGGCAAGTCAGGGTGGGGAGCAAACTTGGTTTGTCTCACTGGCAAGTCAGGGTGGGGAGCAAACTTGGTTTGTCTCACAGGCAAGTCAGGGTGGGGAGCACACTTGGTTTGTCTCACAGGCAAGTCAGGGTGGGGACCAAACTTGGTTTGTCTCACTGGCAAGTCAGGGTGGGGAGCAAACTTGGTTTGTCTCACAGGCAAGTCAGGGTGGGGAGCAAACTTGGTCTGTCTCACAGGCAAGTCAGGGTGGGGAGCACACTTGGTTTGTCTCACAGGCAAGTCAGGGTGGGGAGCACACTTGGTTTGTCTCACAGGCAAGTCAGGGTGGGGACCAAACTTGGTTTGTCTCACTGGCAAGTCAGGGTGGGGAGCACACTTGGTTTGTCTCACAGGCAAGTCAGGGTGGGGACCAAACTTGGTTTGTCTCACTGGCAAGTCAGGGTGGGGAGCAAACTTGGTTTGTCTCACAGGCAAGTCAGGGTGGGGAGCACACTTGGTTTGTCTCACAGGCAAGTCAGGGTGGGGACCAAACTTGGTTTGTCTCACTGGCAAGTCAGGGTGGGGAGCAAACTTGGTTTGTCTCACTGGCAAGTCAGGGTGGGGACCAAACTTGGTTTGTCTCACTGGCAAGTCAGGGTGGGGAGCACACTTGGTTTGTCTCACAGGCAAGTCAGGGTGGGGAGCAAACTTGGTTTGTCTCACTGGCAAGTCAGGGTGGGGAGCAAACTTGGTTTGTCTCACAGGCAAGTCAGGGTGGGGACCAAACTTGGTTTGTCTCACAGGCAAGTCAGGGTGGGGAGCAAACTTGGTTTGTCTCACTGGCAAGTCAGGGTGGGGAGCAAACTTGGTTTGTCTCACTGGCAAGTCAGGGTGGGGATCAAACTTGGTTTGTCTCACAGGCAAGTCAGGGTGGGGAGCAAACTTGGTTTGTCTCACTGGCAAGTCAGGGTGGGGAGCAAACTTGGTTTGTCTCACAGGCAAGTCAGGGTGGGGACCAAACTTGGTTTGTCTCACAGGCAAGTCAGGGTGGGGACCAAACTTGGTTTGTCTCACTGGCAAGTCAGGGTGGGGAGCAAACTTGGTTTGTCTCACTGGCAAGTCAGGGTGGGGATCAAACTTGGTTTGTCTCACAGGCAAGTCAGGGTGGGGAGCAAACTTGGTTTGTCTCACAGGCAAGTCAGGGTGGGGAGCAAACTTGGTTTGTCTCACTGGCAAGTCAGGGTGGGGAGCAAACTTGGTTTGTCTCACAGGCAAGTCAGGGTGGGGAGCAAACTTGGTTTGTCTCACAGGCAAGTCAGGGTGGGGACCAAACTTGGTTTGTCTCACTGGCAAGTCAGGGTGGGGAGCAAACTTGGTTTGTCTCACTGGCAAGTCAGGGTGGGGATCAAACTTGGTTTGTCTCACAGGCAAGTCAGGGTGGGGAGCAAACTTGGTTTGTCTCACAGGCAAGTCAGGGTGGGGAGCAAACTTGGTTTGTCTCACTGGCAAGTCAGGGTGGGGAGCAAACTTGGTTTGTCTCACAGGCAAGTCAGGGTGGGGATCAAACTTGGTTTGTCTCACTGGCAAGTCAGGGTGGGGATCAAACTTGGTTTGTCTCACTGGCAAGTCAGGGTGGGGAGCAAACTTGGTTTGTCTCACTGGCAAGTCAGGGTGGGGAGCACACTTGGTTTGTCTCACAGGCAAGTCAGGGTGGGGAGCAAACTTGGTTTGTCTCACTGGCAAGTCAGGGTGGGGAGCAAACTTGGTTTGTCTCACTGGCAAGTCAGGGTGGGGAGCAAACTTGGTTTGTCTCACAGGCAAGTCAGGGTGGGGAGCAAACTTGGTTTGTCTCACTGGCAAGTCAGGGTGGGGATCAAACTTGGTTTGTCTCACTGGCAAGTCAGGGTGGGGAGCAAACTTGGTTTGTCTCACTGGCAAGTCAGGGTGGGGAGCAAACTTGGTTTGTCTCACTGGCAAGTCAGGGTGGGGACCAAACTTGGTTTGTCTCACAGGCAAGTCAGGGTGGGGACCAAACTTGGTTTGTCTCACAGGCAAGTCAGGGTGGGGAGCACACTTGGTTTGTCTCACAGGCAAGTCAGGGTGGGGACCAAACTTGGTTTGTCTCACTGGCAAGTCAGGGTGGGGATCAAACTTGGTTTGTCTCACTGGCAAGTCAGGGTGGGGAGCACACTTGTCGACTGAGATACAACTAACTGGTCTTGGCAAAACAATTCAACAATCCATCTTATTTTTCATTACTGTTAAGCACATTTTTTTTATTCTAAAATAACATATGTATGTATTTCAGCAAATAATACAGAATACAATGACATCATTTTTGAGTCTTTACTTGCAATTTTAATTTGAGAGAGAACTTTAAAAAACAAATGAATTGCATCCCTTTTTCCACACCAGGTCAAAGTATAATTGTCAAAAAGTCAATTAATTTGACTAAAATATTTATATAACTGATTAAACGTTCTCACCAATTCTGTGAGATAGCTTTATGCGGCTACATCATAGAGCTAACGCTGTAACTGACTAAACGTTCTCACCGGTTTTTTTAGATAGCCTTGGCCGGCCAGATCGTAGAGCTGGCGCTGTAACTGACTAAACGTTCTCACCGTTTCTGTGAGATAGCCTTGAGCACCTACATCATAGAGCTAACGCTGTAAATGACTAAACGTTCTTACCCATTCTGCGAGACAACCTACATCATAGAGCTAGCGCTGTAACCGACAAAACGTTCTCACTGATTCTGTCATAGCCTTGAGCGGCTACATCATAGAGCCAATGCTGTAACTGACTAAACGTTCTTACCGATTCTGCGAGACAACCTACATCATAGAGTTAGCGCTGTAACCGACAAAACGTTCTCACTGATTCTGTGATAGCCTTGAGCGGCTACATCATAGAGCCAATGCTGTAACTGACTAAACGTTCTTACCGATTCTGCGAGACAACCTACATCATAGAGCTAGCGCTGTAACCGACAAAACGTTCTCACTGATTCTGTGATAGCCTTGAGCGGCTACATCATAGAGCCAATGCTGTAACTGACTAAACGTTCTCACCATTTCTTTGAGATAGCCTTGGCCGGCCAGATCGTACAACTACCGCTGTAACCCACAAAAAGTTCTCACCAATTCTATCAGATAGTCTTGGCCGGCCAGATCGTAGAGCTAGCGCTGTAACCGACAAAACGTTCTCACCGATTCTTTGAGATAGCCTTGACCGGCCACATCGTAGAGCGAGAGGCCGATGCGAGTCTGGTGCAGCCACACCTTGCGCATGACGTAGTTGAAGAACTGCATGATGGGAACTCGTCCAAAGGGGTCATTCTGCATCAGCTTGCTGAACACACTGGCTTGGAAGAAGGGTCTGAAACACACACATTATCTTGTGTTCACTGCACACCATCACATCTAGCATTTAGTGCACACCATCACATCCAGCGTTCACTACACACTATCACATGGTCTGGAAGAAGGGTCTGAAACACACACATTATCTAGTGTTTACTGCACACCATCACATCTAGCATTTAGTGCACACCATCACATCCAGCGTTCACTACACACTATCACATGGTCTGGAAGAAGGGTCTGAAACACACACATTATCTAGTGTTTACTGCACACCATCACATCTAGCATTTAGTGCACACCATCACATCCAGCGTTCACTACACACTATCACATGGTCTGGAAGAAGGGTCTGACACACACACATTATCTAGTGTTTACTGCACACCATCACATCTAGCTTTTAGTGCACACCATCACATCCAGCGTTCACTACACACTATCACATGGTCTGGAAGAAGGGTCTGACACACACACATTATCTAGTGTTTACTGCACACCATCACATCTAGCATTTAGTGCACACCATCACATCTAGTGTTTACTGCACACCATCACATGGTCTGGAAGAAGGGTCTGAAACACACACATTATCTAGTGTTCACTGCACACCATCACATCTAGTGTTTACTGCACACCATCACATCTAGCATTTAGTGCACACCATCACATCCAGTGTTCACTGCACACCATCACATCTAGCATTTAGTGCACACCATCACATCTAGTGTTTACTGCACACCATCACATCTAGCATTTAGTGCACACCATCACATCTAGCATTCACTACACACTATCACATGGTCTGGAAGAAGGGTCTAAAACACACACATTATCTAGCGTTCACTACACACGATCACATGGTCTGGAAGAAGGGTCTAAAACACACACATTATCTAGTGTTTACTGCACACCATCACATCTAGCATTTAGTGCACACCATCTCATCTAGCATTCACTACACACTATCACATGGTCTGGAAGAAGGGTCTAAAACACACACATTATCTAGTGTTTAGTGCACACCATCACATCTACTGTTCACTACACACTATCACACTGGTCTACAAGAAGGGTTTCAAACACACACATTATCTAGTGCTAACTGCACACTATCACTAACTGGCACACAACACACAAGACAATACTGACTGGCACACAACACACAACACAATACTGACTGGCACACAACACAATACTGACTGGCACACAACACACAAGACAATACACACTGGCACACAACACACAAGGCAATACTGACTGGCACACAACACACAAGGCAATACTGACTGGCACACAACACACAAGGCAATACTGACTGGCACACAACACACAAGGCAATACAGACTGGCACACAACACACAAGGCAATACACACTGACACACAACACACAAGGCAGTACTGACTGGCACACAACACACAAGGCAATACAGACTGGCACACAACACACAAGGCAATACTGATTGGCACACAACACACAAGGCAATACTGACTGGCACACAACACACAAGGCAATACAGACTGACACACAACACACAAGGCAATACTGACTGGCACACAACACACAAGGCAATACTGACTGGCATACAACACACAAGGCAATACACACTGACACACAACACACAAGGCAGTACTGACTGGCACACAACACACAAGGCAATACAGACTGGCACACAACACACAAGGCAATACTGACTGGCACACAACACACAAGGCAATACTGACTGGCACACAACACACAAGGCAATACTGACTGGCACACAACACACAAGACAAGACTGACTGGCACATAACACACAAGGCAATACTGACTGGCACACAACACACAAGGCAATACTGACTGGCACACAACACACAAGACAATACAGACTGGCACACAAGACAATACAGACTGGCACACAACACACAAGACAATACAGACTGGCACACAACACACAAGACAATACTGACTGGCACACAACACACAAGACAATACTGACTGGCACACAACACACAAGGCAATACTGACTGGCACACAACACACAAGGCAATACACACTGACACACAACACACAAGACAATACTGACTGGCACACAACACACAAGGCAATACACACTGACATACAACACACAAGGCAGTACTGACTGGCACACAACACACAAGGCAATACTGACTGGCACACAACACACAAGGCAATACAGACTGGCACACAACACACAAGGCAATACAGACTGGCACACAACACACAAGGCAATACTGACTGGCATACAACACACAAGGCAATACAGACTGGCACACAACACACAAGGCAATACACACTGACACACAACACACAAGGCAATACAGACTGGCACACAACACACAACACAATACTGACTGGCACACAACACACAAGGCAATACACACTGACACACAACACACAAGGCAATACAGACTGGCACACAACACACAAGACAATACTGACTGGCACACAACACACAAGGCAATACACACTGACACACAACACACAAGGCAAGACTGACTGGCACACAACACACAAGGCAATACTGACTGGCACACAACACACAAGGCAATACACACTGGCACACAACACACAAGGCAATACAGACTGACACACAACACACAAGGCAATACTGATTGGCACACAACACACAAGGCAATACAGACTGGCACACAACACACAAGGCAATACTGACTGGCACACAACACACAAGGCAATACTGACTGGCACACAACACACAACACAATACTGATTGGCACACAACACACAAGACAATACTGACTGGCACACAACACACAAGGCAATACTGACTGGCACACAACACACAAGGCAATACTGACTGGCACACAAAACACAAGGCAATACTGACTGGCACACAACACACAAGGCAATACAGACTGGCACACAACACACAAGACAAGACTGACTGGCACACAACACACAAGGCAATACTGACTGGCACACAACACACAAGGCAATACTGACTGGCACACAACACACAAGACAATACTGACTGGCACACAACACACAAGGCAATACACACTGACACACAACACACAAGGCAAGACTGACTGGCACACAACACACAAGGCAATACTGACTGGCACACAACACACAAGGCAATACTGATTGGCACACAACACACAAGACAATACTGACTGGCACACAACACACAAGACAATACTGACTGGCACACAACACACAAGGCAATACTGATTGGCACACAACACACAAGACAATACTGACTGGCATACAACACACAAGGCAATACTGACTGGCACACAACACACAAGGCAATACTGACTGGCACACAACACACAAGGCAATACAGACTGGCACACAACACACAACACAATACTGACTGGCACACAACACACAAGGCAATACTCACTGGCACACAACACACAAGACAATACTGACTGGCACACAACACACAAGGCAATACACACTGACACACAACACACAAGACAATACTGATTGGCACACAACACACAAGGCAATACAGACTGGCACACAACACACAAGGCAATACTGACTGGCACACAACACACAAGGCAATACAGACTGACACACAACACACAACACAATACAGACTGGCACACAACACACAAGGCAATACTGACTGGCACACAACACACAAGGCAATACTGACTGGCATACAACACACAAGGCAATACACACTGACACACAACACACAAGGCAGTACTGACTGGCACACAACACACAAGGCAATACAGACTGGCACACAACACACAAGGCAATACTGATTGGCACACAACACACAAGGCAATACTGACTGGCACACAACACACAAGGCAATACAGACTGACACACAACACACAAGGCAATACTGACTGGCACACAACACACAAGGCAATACTGACTGGCATACAACACACAAGGCAATACACACTGACACACAACACACAAGGCAGTACTGACTGGCACACAACACACAAGGCAATACAGACTGGCACACAACACACAAGGCAATACACACTGACACACAACACACAAGGCAATACTGACTGGCACACAACACACAAGACAATACACACTGACACACAACACACAAGGCAATACAGACTGGCACACAACACACAAGGCAATACAGACTGACACACAACACACAAGGCAATACAGACTGGCACACAACACACAAGGCAATACTGACTGGCACACAACACACAAGGCAATACACACTGGCACACAACACACAAGGCAATACAGACTGGCACACAACACACAAGGCAATACAGACTGGCACACAACACACAAGGCAATACAGACTGACACACAACACACAAGGCAATACTGACTGGCACACAACACACAAGGCAATACAGACTGGCACACAACACACAAGGCAATACTGACTGGCACACAACACACAAGACAATACACACTGACACACAACACACAAGGCAATACAGACTGGCACACAACACACAAGGCAATACAGACTGGCACACAACACACAAGGCAATACAGACTGGCACACAACACACAAGGCAATACAGACTGGCACACAACACACAAGGCAATACAGACTGACACACAACACACAAGGCAATACTGACTGGCACACAACACACAAGGCAATACACACTGACACACAACACACAAGGCAATACTGACTGGCACACAACACACAAGACAATACAGACTGGCACACAACACACAAGGCAATACAGACTGGCACACAACACACAAGGCAATACACACTGACACACAACACACAAGGCAATACAGACTGGCACACAACACACAAGGCAATACACACTGGCACACAACACACAAGGCAATACACACTGACACACAACACACAAGGCAATACTGACTGGCACACAACACACAAGGCAATACTGACTGGCACACAACACACAAGGCAATACAGACTGGCACACAACACACAAGGCAATACACACTGACACACAACACACAAGGCAATACTGACTGGCACACAACACACAAGGCAATACTGACTGGCACACAACACACAAGGCAATACTGATTGGCACACAACACACAAGGCAATACTGACTGGCACACAACACACAAGGCAATACTGATTGGCACACAACACACAAGACAATACTGACTGGCATACAACACACAAGGCAATACTGACTGGCACACAACACACAAGACAATACTGACTGGCACACAACACACAAGGCAATACACACTGACACACAACACACAAGACAATACTGACTGGCACACAACACACAAGACAATACTGACTGGCACACAACACACAAGGCAATACAGACTGGCACACAACACACAAGGCAATACTGACTGGCACACAACACACAAGGCAATACTGACTGGCATACAACACACAAGGCAATACAGACTGGCACATAACACACAAGGCAATACAGACTGGCACACAACACACAAGGCAATACAGACTGGCACACAACACACAAGGCAATACAGACTGGCACACAACACACAAGGCAATACAGACTGACACACAACACACAAGGCAATACTGACTGGCACACAACACACAAGGCAATACACACTGACACACAACACACAAGGCAATACTGACTGACACACAACACACAAGGCAATACAGACTGGCACACAACACACAAGGCAATACTGACTGGCACACAACACACAAGGCAATACAGACTGGCACACAACACACAAGGCAATACTGACTGGCACACAACACACAAGGCAATACTGACTGGCACACAACACACAAGGCAATACTGACTGGCATACAACACACAAGACAATACACACTGGCACACAACACACAAGGCAATACACACTGACACACAACACACAAGGCAATACTGACTGGCACACAACACACAAGGCAATACAGACTGGCACACAACACACAAGGCAATACTGACTGGCACACAACACACAAGGCAATACAGACTGGCACACAACACACAAGGCAATACACACTGACACACAACACACAAGGCAATACTGACTGGCACACAACACACAAGACAATACAGACTGGCACACAACACACAAGGCAATACAGACTGGCACACAACACACAAGGCAATACACACTGACACACAACACACAAGGCAATACTGACTGGCACACAACACACAAGGCAATACTGACTGGCACACAACACACAAGGCAATACAGACTGGCACACAACACACAAGGCAATACTGACTGGCACACAACACACAAGGCAATACTGACTGGCACACAACACACAAGGCAATACTGACTGGCACACAACACACAAGGCAATACAGACTGGCACACAACACACAAGGCAATACACACTGACACACAACACACAAGGCAATACTGACTGGCACACAACACACAAGGCAATACTGACTGGCACACAACACACAAGGCAATACAGACTGGCACACAACACACAAGGCAATACTGACTGGCACACAACACACAAGGCAATACTGACTGGCACACAACACACAAGGCAATACTGACTGGCACACAACACACAAGGCAATACTGACTGGCACACAACACACAAGGCAATACTGACTGGCATACAACACACAAGACAATACACACTGGCACACAACACACAACACAATACACACTGACACACAACACACAAGGCAATACAGACTGGCACACAACACACAAGGCAATACACACTGACACACAACACACAAGGCAATACAGACTGGCACACAACACACAAGGCAATACAGACTGACACACAACACACAAGGCAATACTGACTGGCACACAACACACAAGGCAATACACACTGACACACAACACACAAGGCAATACAGACTGGCACACAACACACAAGACAATACTGACTGGCACACAACACACAAGGCAATACACACTGACACACAACACACAAGGCAATACACACTGACACACAACACACAAGGCAATACAGACTGGCACACAACACACAAGGCAATACTGACTGGCACACAACACACAAGGCAATACTGACTGGCACACAACACACAAGGCAATACACACTGACACACAACACACAAGGCAATACACACTGACACACAACACACAAGGCAATACACACTGACACACAACACACAAGGCAATACAGACTGGCACACAACACACAAGGCAATACTGACTGGCACACAACACACAAGACAATACTGACTGTCACACAACACACAAGACAATACTGACTGGCACACAACACACAAGACAATACTGACTGTCACACATCACACAAGACAATACTGACTGGCACACAACACACAAGGCAATACACACTGGCACACAACACACAAGGCAATACAGACTGGCACACAACACACAAGGCAATACAGACTGGCACACAACACACAAGGCAATACTGACTGGCATACAACACACAAGGCAATACTAACTGGCACACAACACACAAGGCAATACACACTGGCACACAACACACAAGGCAATACACACTGGCACACAACACACAAGGCAATACTAACTGGCACACAACACACAAGGCAATACTGATTGGCACACAACACACAAGGCAATACTGATTGGCACACAACACACAAGGCAATACACACTGACACACAACACACAAGGCAATACACACTGACACACAACACACAAGACAATACTGACTGGCACACAACACACAAGGCAATACTGATTGGCACACAACACACAAGGCAATACTGATTGGCACACAACACACAAGGCAATACTGACTGGCACACAACACAATACAGACTGGCACACAACACACAAGGCAATACTGACTGGCACACAACACACAAGGCAATACTGACTGACACACAACACACAAGGCAATACAGACTGGCACACAACACACAAGGCAATACAGACTGGCACACAACACACAAGACAATACTGACTGGCACACAACACACAAGGCAATACTGACTGGCACACAACACACAAGGCAATACAGACTGGCACACAACACAATACTGACTGGCACACAACACACAAGGCAATACACACTGACATACAACACACAAGGCAATACACACTGGCACACAACACATAAGGCAATACTGACTGGCACACAACACACAAGGCAATACTGACTGGCACACAACACACAAGGCAATACTGACTGGCACACAACACACAAGGCAATACTGATTGGCACACAACACACAAGACAATACTGACTGGCACACAACACACAAGACAATACAAAACACACAACACAATACTGACTGGCACTTGGAACCGGCCTCAGCGGCGACCAGCAGGAAGTCTTGGTAGCTGATCATCTGCTCCTCTCCGTGCAGCGGCGGCGTGTGGTTCTTGTCCAACAGAAACCACAGTTTCTGACACAAAATAGAATAAATGGTTCACTCTAGCAAGGGGTGTTCAACTAAAAGCACATTCTCTTTCTTATGTTTTGCACAGTCATTCCTGTTTCCTGACTGAGCAGTTCATTTCACAAAAGGGCAGCTGTCAATATAGACACAATGCCTACTGACTGAGCGGTACCTTTTATGATGAACAGCTGTCAGTATAGACACCATGCCTACTGACTGAGCGGTACCTTTGATGATGAACAGCTGTCAGTATAGACACCATGCCTACTGACTGAGCGGTACCTTTGATGATGAACAGCTGTCAGTATAGACACCATGCCTACTGACAAAGCGGTACCTTTTATGATGAACAGCTGTCAGTATAGACACCATGCCTACTGACAAAGCGGTACCTTTCATAAAAAAAACAGCTGTCTGTATAGACACAAGGCCTACTGACTGAGCGGTACCTTTTATGATGAACAGCTGTCAGTATAGACACCATGCCTACTGACTGAGCAGTACCTTTTATGATGAACAGCTGTCAGTATAGACACCATGCCTACTGACAAAGCGGTACCTTTTATGATGAACAGCTGTCAGTATAGACACCATGCCTACTGACAAAGCGGTACCTTTTATGATGAACAGCTGTCAGTATAGACACCATGCCTACTGACAGAGCGGTACCTTTTATGATGAACAGCTGTCAGTATAGACACCATGCCTACTGACAAAGCGGTACCTTTCATAAAAAAAAACAGCTGTCTGTATAGACACCATGCCTACTGACAAAGCGGTACCTTTCATAAAAAAAACAGCTGTCTGTATAGACACAAGGCCTACTGACTGAGAGGTACCTTTTATGATGAACAGCTGTCAGTATAGACACCATGCCTACTGACTGAGCAGTACCTTTTATGATGAACAGCTGTCAGTATAGACACCATGCCTACTGACAAAGCAGTACCTTTTATGATGAACAGCTGTCAGTATAGACACCATGCCTACTGACAAAGCGGTACCTTTTATGATGAACAGCTGTCAGTATAGACACCATGCCTACTGACAGAGCGGTACCTTTTATGATGAACAGCTGTCAGTATAGACACCATGCCTACTGACTGAGCGGTACCTTTGATGATGAACAGCTGTCAGTATAGACACCATGCCTACTGACAAAGCGGTACCTTTTATGATGAACAGCTGTCAGTATAGACACCATGCCTACTGACTGAGCGGTACCTTTGATGATGAACAGCTGTCAGTATAGACACCATGCCTACTGACTGAGCGGTACCTTTGATGATGAACAGCTGTCAGTATAGACACCATGCCTACTGACAAAGCGGTACCTTTTATGATGAACAGCTGTCAGTATAGACACCATGCCTACTGACAAAGCGGTACCTTTTATGATGAACAGCTGTCAGTATAGACACCATGCCTACTGACAGAGCGGTACCTTTTATGAAGAGCAGCTGTACCACAAGCTGTTTAGATAGAAGTGTGAACAAAAATATTTCCTATAAAAGAACAATTTTTAATTATAGTAAACTTAATGTTGATGGTTTCTGTGCAGCACTTTCTCAGGTTAACTGGCAAGAAATTTTGATGAAGGAGGTGTTTGATGAAAGTGTTAATATTTTTTCTGCAATGTTTATGGATATAGCAAAACAGTTTATGCCAGTAAAAGAAGTTACGATACGCCCTAAAGACGCACCCTGGATAACACCTGGAATCCTAATGTTAATTGACCAACGTGACAAGATTCACTTGAAAGCCAAAACAAGCAAACAGCCGGAAGACTGGTTGAACTATCGCCAGGCACGTAACCTTATTACAACAAAGAAAAGAGAACGTATTATTGAATTCTATTTCGAATTAGATGTTAAAGTTTCTGATCCAACGCAGTTTGGTAGCAAAGACTGGTGGAAACTGGTGAAGTCATTCATGAAGAAGAAAGGTTTATGTGAAGATGAAATTCCACCTATCTGTGACAACGGCAAAGTTTACGAATTAAGCCAAGACAAAGCCAACGCCTTTAATAATTTCTTTATAAAAATTTCTATCAATTTAATCGAAAAATGAGGGTGTGACAGTGCCGCCTCAACGTTAAAAAAAAACCAGACATTTAGTGATGTATTAAAAAAAATAATAAAAAAAAAACATCCGGGGATATCATTTGAAGGAACTCTCATGTAAAATTCATGAAGGTCGGTCCAGTAGTTTCTGGGAATTGCTCTTAGCACACACACACTACACCCGGGTCCAGCTTCCCTGTCTCAGTGTCTGTTAAAACATGTAATCAAAACTTGACTACATGCAAAAAGAGAGTGATCAACAACATACCTGAAGCTCATCATTGTCCAGCAGTTCACGGCTTCGTCTCTGAAGGAAAACCGCCCTACAAGCAGAAAGATCCAATCCTCAAATATGAAGAGCAATAAACACTTGCAGCAACAAGTCAAAGAGAAGGAGCATAATACTGTACAACAAACTCCATGCACACAGTCTGCTACAAGTTTGACTACTATGACTCACTCAGTCACTGACTGCTATGACTCACTCAGTCACTGACTACTATGACTCACTCAGTCACTGACTGCTATGACTCACTCAGTCACTGACTACTATGACTCACTCAGTCACTGACTGCTATGACTCACTCAGTCACTGACTGCTATGACTCACTCAGTCACTGACTGCTATGACTCACTCAGTCACTGACTGCTATGACTCACTCAGTCACTGACTACTATGACTCACTCAGTCACTGACTACTATGACTCGCTCAGTCACTGACTACTATGACTCACTCAGTCACTGACTGCTATGACTCACTCAGTCACTGACTGCTATGACTCACTCAGTCACTGACTGCTATGACTCACTCAGTCACTGACTACTATGACTCACTCAGTCACTGACTACTATGACTCACTCAGTCACTGACTACTATGACTCGCTCAGTCACTGACTACTATGACTCACTCAGTCACTGACTGCTATGACTCAGTCACTGACTGCTATGACTCACTCAGTCACTGACTGCTATGACTCACTCAGTCACTGACTACTATGACTCACTCAGTCACTGACTACTATGACTCGCTATGACTCACTCAGTCACTGACTACTGTGACTCACTCAGTCACTGACTACTATGACTCTCTCAGTCACTGACTGCTATGACTCACTCAGTCATTGACTGCTATGACTCACTCAGTCACTGACTACTATGACTCACTCAGTCACTGACTGCTATTCGTCGCGATATAACCTTCGTGGTTGAAAACGACGTTAAACACCAAATAAAGAAAGAAAGAACTGACTGCTATGACTCACTCAGTCACTGACTGCTATGACTCACTCAGTCACTGACTGCTATGACTCACTCAGTCACTGACTGCTATGACTCACTCAGTCACTGACTGCTATGACTCACTCAGTCACTGACTGCTATGACTCACTCAGTCACTGACTGCTATGACTCACTCAGTCACTGACTGCTATGACTCACTCAGTCACTGACTACTATGACTCACTCAGTCACTGACTACTATGACTCACTCAGTCACTGACTACTATGACTCGCTCAGTCACTGACTACTATGACTCACTCAGTCACTGACTACTATGACTCACTCAGTCACTGACTACTATGACTCACTCACTGACTGTGCAGGAGTCAAAAAGGAGGATTGTAATCAAGTTCCCTTTCTCAACAGCAATGAAAAGACAAGTTTCAATGCTCCAGCAACAAAAATATCTCAAGAAAACTTAATTTGTTATATTCCTAAATGACGTGGCCGTGATCACTTGAAATTTCAGAACACTCAACGATACATGTACTGCATCCTGTTTGGAGGTCACCAAACCCCTACGTATAAAAGTTGTTACACTTTACATTCAAGGACATGAGAGAAAACCTCAACACTAAATTATGTGTTCAAGGTCAGCATGCAGTTCGTACAAATGACTGACTCATCACTCGGGGGAATCAACAGATCACATTAAACGACAACAAAAATAAGTGAAATACCAAGTCTGGTGCCATGTTTACTTACCTCGATTCCTCTCTCAATTTCAGCAGCAGTGGGTCTTTGTCTGAGGGGAGCTGAAAGTAAGAGGAACAATACAATCACATGACCAGAAGAACAATACAATCACATGACCAGAAGAACAATACAATCACATGACCAGAAGAACAATACAATCACATGACCAGAAGAACAATACAATCACATGACCAGAAGAACAATACAATCACATGACCAGAAGAACAATACAATCACATCACCAGAAGAACAATACAATCACACGACCAGAAGAACAATACAATCACATGACCAGAAGAACAATACAATCACATGACCAGAAGAACAATACAATCACATGACCAGAAGAACAATACAATCACATGACCAGAAGAACAATACAATCACATGACCAGAAGAACAATACAATCACATGACCAGAAAAACAATACAATCACATGACCAGAAGAACAATACAATCACATCACCAGAAGAACAATACAATCACATGACCAGAAGAACAATACAATCACATGACCAGAAGAACAATACAATCACATGACCAGAAGAACAATACAATCACATGACCAGAAGAACAATACAATCACATGACCAGAAGAACAATACAATCACATGACCAGAAGAACAATACAATCACATGACCAGAAGAACAATACAATCACATGACCAGAAGAACAATACAATCACATCACCAGAAGAACAATACAATCACATCACCAGAAGAACAATACAATCACATGACCAGAAGAACAATACAATCACATGACCAGAAGAACAATACAATCACATGACCAGAAGAACAATACAATCACATGACCAGAAGAACAATACAATCACATCACCAGAAGAACAATACAATCACATCACCAGAAGAACAATACAATCACATGACCAGAAGAACAATACAATCACATGACCAGAAGAACAATACAATCACATCACCAGAAGAACAATACAATCACATCACCAGAAGAACAATACAATCACATCACCAGGGCCCGTATGCATGAGGAGGAAGTCAGCAACACTGGAAGTAGAGGCCTCTTTCGGAAGTGGGAACTCCCGAAGTTTAACTTTCCAACTGTTCACTAGGGATGAACGCCGGAGTGGTGACTTCGAGAGTATTCGGTCAAGGTCGCGAAAATTGGGGGAATCCTAACTAGTAGTAGTACGCATGCGTTTGTGAACAGTAAGCTTGCCACCAGAAGAAATAAATCTCATCGCGACTTCAAAAAGGCGAACGTTGTAGTACTAACAGCGTTATTGCTGTTGTTTTTTGAATGGTTAAACGAAAGGGTCGGTTCAAACCTGTGATGATTGTCTTGGAATCGAATGACTGCCTATGACAAATGACTTTGTTGGCTTGAAAGTTAGGAGAAGAGTAAATGATTATGTTGAACTTTTTTTTTTATTTATTTATTTTTTTTGCGGGGAGTATCCCTCTTCATTGATCTTTTTACATTTAGTCAAGTTTTGACTAAACCATGGTTACGTGATGTTTTCTTTGGGGGAGTGGCTTCCCTTGTATAACCAGGGAAGCGTGTTCAACGTTTAAGCACTTAACGGAAGTAAATTGCTATATATGAGATTTGGGGAAGTAATATGTAATTTAATAATAATTTTGTAGCTCCCAGCGGCACTTGAACCCAGAGCGTCGGATTCAAATTCCGAATCCGTAACCACTGCACTATGCTACTCGTCTAGAAAAAGCACTATGCAAAGATGTGTTATCAGTTGTTCAGTCGTGGTAGTTTGAAAGCTCACCATCTTCGCCGAATGACTCAAGCACGTTTTTTTCGGTCAGTAAATGATCGTACTGTCGGTTTTGAGCCCCTCTGTTTCAAGCTTTTCACCTAAATTAAACAAGAATGTCTATGGTGCAAGGTAGCCGACCGTCTCATTGTAGCCAAGTTACGACAGTTGCTCGATTGACGCATTTCACGTCTTCAATATTGTGTCTGAGCTCATTTCCCAATGAGCTGCCTTTAAAACCAGAATGTCATGCAATTGTAGCATGCGTTGGAGGTTTCTTTTAGATGGGTAAGGACCTTTAAGATGCGATATCGTCGTATAAATGATGAAATTAACTTTGAAAGTGGGAACTTCGGAAGCAAAGTTGCCAGCTACTCGGTATGCACGAGCTAACTTGAACGCCGAAGTAGTGGCTTCGAGAGTCCTGAGGTCAAGGTCGGGGAAATTGGGGGAATCCCAATTAATGCGCATGCGTTTGTAAACGGTAGGCTTGGCAACCAGAAGAAACAAATCTCATCGCGAGTTCGTAAATGGGCGAACGTTGATCGCGCTGTAGCTTTTACTATAGTTGTTTTTGTCTGGTTGAACGAAATGGTCTGTTCAAAGCTGTGATGATTGTCTTGAAATTGAATGACTGTCTGTAATAATGATTTTGTTGACCAGAATGTTGGGGAGAATAAAACTTTTTTTTTTTTTAATGATTGTGTATCGGTAAAACTGTTTGGTTAGAGCGAAAGTTTTGGGCTACTGGTCAATTCAAAAAGGCATAACTCAAGTTTTTTGGGGAATCAAGATATAAGGTGTAGTGAAAAGAAGATATTAAGTTCAGTAACTTTCATATCAATTGGGAAAATGCATGTCCAAATTTTTACAAAAGATAAATTGTTGTACTTAGGTGTTAGTAAATGATGTTTGTCCTTGTTAATTGTGAACAGAATGTATGTTTATGTAAAGTTGAAAGTCAAGATTGGATTTTTTTTATCCTACATAAAGTGTGTGCATGTGTGTTAGGCCAAAAAAAAAACAAGTCGCGTAAGGCGAAAATACAATATTTAGTCAAGTAGCTGTCGAACTCACAGAATGAAACTGAACGCAATGCCATTTTTCAGCAAGACTGTATACTCGTAGCATCGTCAGTCCACCGCTCATGGCAAAGGCAGTGAAATTGACAAGAAGAGCGGGGTAGTAGTTGCGCTAAGAAGGATAGCACGCTTTTCTGTACCTCTCTTTGTTTTAACTTTCTGAGCGTGTTTTTAATCCAAACATATCATATCTATATGTTTTTGGAATCAGGAACCGACAAGGAATAAGATGAAAGTGTTTTTAAATTGATTTGGACAATTTAATTTTGATAATAATTTGTATATATTTAATTTTCAGAGCTTGTTTTTAATCCGAATATAACATATTTATATGTTTTTGGAATCAGCAAATGATGGAGAATAAGATAAACGTAAATTTGGATCGTTTTATAAATTTTTATTTTTTTTTACAATTTTCAGATTTTTAATGACCAAAGTCATTAATTAATTTTTAAGCCACCAAGCTGAAATGCAATACCGAAGTCCGGGCTTCGTCGAAGATTACTTGACCAAAATTTCAACCAATTTGGTTGAAAAATGAGGGCGTGACAGTGCCGCCTCAACTTTCACGAAAAGCCGGATATGACGTCATCAAAGACATTTATCAAAAAAATGAAAAAAACGTTCGGGGATTTCATACCCAGGAACTCTCATGTCAAATTTTATAAAGATCGGTCCAGTAGTTTAGTCTGAATCGCTCTACACACACACACAGACACACACACACACGCACACACACAAAACTTGACTAAATATAAAAAGGTGTGGTTACGGTAACATAGCCAAAAAAAATAGGGTAGGTAGGTAGGCAATCACTTTTTTTTTTTAACTTTTTTTTCTAATGTGTACAAATTAAACCTACTTGACAGGGAAAGAAGTGTGCGACTCGGGCGCTTTCGCTTTCATTGCGTATTTTGCACTCGTTTTTTTGTGTTTTTTTGACAAATGTAATAAAAAGTTATAGGATCGGCCCCTAAAAATAGGGTAGGTCGGGTTACCGTAACCACACCTATTTTTTTTTTTAGGCCTTAGACATAGAACACTTTATTATCTCAATTTCGAGAAACTCGGGTGTGGTGAATCACAACAAACAACATAAAACATAAGAAAATAAATAAAATATTGAGGCGCAAATAATCAGCTCATAATAGTGTGTGTGTGTGGGGGGGTTTTCACACTTTTTCAGGGCCAGGTGATTAGTAATAGTATAGCAGTATCAACTATATTACTGTGCACACATGTTTGTTTAACTTTGATCTACCTTCAATCAATTCGAACGTTGATAGTTTAGTTTCAGGCCAACAGATTAATTGATTTAACACATATTGATATTGCTTGACGCAACTTGTATTTTAACTTTTAATAGCTAGGTCACAACAGATTTTGTCGGTGAGTAACTTCTTACTCCCTATCTACAAGTGACAGTGTGTATCAATGTATATCATACTTGGGTCACACTCACAGTCACAACTGTGGCTTCTGTCATGAACCCAGGGATCGCGTTAACGCATGTTTTTTGCGTATTTGACGCGTTTTAAAATCCTCCCACGCATTTTCCCTGACGCTTAGGCCAAAAAAAAAAAATTGTCTGTTTAGGGTAACCCGACCGACCCTATCGATTTGGCGCCGACCCAAAAACTTTTTTTTGATTTCAAAAAAAAAAGAAAAATAAAAGAGGTAAAAATGCTAAAAAGAGACATTTGGCGTTTCTTTCTCTCCCTTTCTCTCTGTTTTATTTATACGTTAGTTTTGAAACATGTATTCATCAAATATAAGAAGTGAATGTTCAGCCAACATAGCATTTACAAACAAAAAAAAACAAAAAACAAAAAAATTTACCTACCTACCGACCCTACTTTTTTTGGTCATGTTACCCTAAACAGACAATTTTTTTTTTTTGGCCTTATGCGTAACGCGTACGCAAAACAACTTCTATTCAAAACGGCATGCTCAGCAGCACATCCCAATACTGAATCAGACTATAGCACACGCGCGCCAGTTTAGAATCTCTAGTCTGTTCTGGATAAAACATAGCACAAGCGCGCGAGTTCAAATCTAAAGTCTGTTTTGGATCAAACAAAATGAGGTGACATGCTCTCTCGGCGATGCGCGAGTTGACACTCTGATGCGTATCGCCATGGAGGGGCCGGCCGTGAGCCAAAGTGCGGACGTTGTAGACAGGGCTTGCTGCGAATTCCAGAGCCGATGTGAGCGCCGGAAATAGGTGAGAGAAATGCGTGCTTTTGACATGATTTAACTGTGTTATAGTGTGACGCAAAATCGGTTCTGCTTTACGCGTATTTTGGCCGACATTGCGTAAGCCGTACGCAATTTGAAAAATCCTAGCGCGATCCCTGTGAACCTATATGGGTCATTCTCAAAAATGGTGGTCCAAAGTGTTACATACAAAGTAAAAAATAAAGTGTCAAGAAATACAAAATAATTGTTTTTACTATGAAGTCTATTGTTTGCTATACATAATAATGCAAAAATTAGACAAAAAGAGTAATGGGTTGCTGAATAAGAGACGTTTTAAAGTGTTGTATTTACGTGATGAATGTTGTAACATGGAAAGCAAATTCCAACTTTAAACCACCTAAGCCTTCAATCCTTTGTGCATTTTTTATCAGTTCTGCAGTATTTTTGTGTTCTACCCAACACATTATAGTTATGAAAGGTAAGGATTTCAACTAATATTGGTAAACAAGAAGAGCAAACGCTCGATCGAGTCACTTTCGCAGTTCTGAATATTATATGAGGCATCAGATGGACAGGAAGAAATTGCTATTCACAACACAATGAGTCACGTTCACATAAAATTTGAGCCCGGTCACTTTTATAGTTTCCGAGAAAAGCCCAACGTTAAGTTGTGTGTTGCCGAACAGAAAAGGCTAGTTATCTCCCTTGTTTTTCTGATAACGTTCGTAAAAGGCTACAGATGTAAATACTTTGATGTAAAGAATAATCCTACAAAGTTTCAATCACATCCGATGAACTTTGTCAAAGATATAAAATGTCTAATTTTTCCTTTGACGCTGACCTGTGACCTTGAAAAAGGTCAAAGGTCAACGAAACCATCGTTAAAGTGTAGAGGTCATTGGAGGTCACGACTAAACAAAATATGAGCCCGATCGCTTTGATAGTTTCCGAGAAAAGATATAAAATGTCTAATTTTTCCTTTGACGCTGACCTGTGACCTTGAAAAAGGTCAAAGGTCAACGAAACCATCGTTAAAGTGTAGAGGTCATTGGAGGTCACGACTAAACAAAATATGAGCCCGATCGCTTTGATAGTTTCCGAGAAAAGTCCAACGTTAAGGTGGTGTCTACGGCCGGCCGGCTGGCCAGCTGGACGGCCGGCCGGACAGACTAACACTGACCGATTACATAGAGTCACTTTTTCTCAAGTGACTCAAAAAATGACATTTGGAACTGACTAAGGTGAATGTCGCAACACAGAAACGAAATGCTTGAACCACTTTCGGTTCCTGTGCGACAGACATGAATCTGCACCGTTTGGCCTTTCCTGCCGGCTAAACCCGTCTGACCCAAAATAACTACACAAAACACAATTCGTCAGTTTGCTGTATTTGTTGAAAGTTCCTGTTGCGTTCAGATTACCCATTTTAAGTACTTGATGAATGTCGAACATCGACAATCAGAGGGTACGAAAACTTCTTGGCTGCTTTGTTCCGCTAAACTTCGCGCTTTGAGAGACTGTTTGCACTCGATATCCTTCCGACACTACATTGTCGCCATCCGCAGTGTGTAAGTTTGTGACAAAGCTTTGCAGGCTCGACAATTAAGTAACAAGTCGCGAAAATACAACATTTAGTCAAGTAGCTGTCGAACTCACAGAATGAAACTGAACGCAACGCAACGCAGCAAGACCGTATACTCGTAGCATCGTCACTCCACCGCCCGTGGCAAAGGCAGTGCCAGTGAAATTGACAAGAAGAGCGGGGTATTCGTTGCGCTGAGAAGGATAGCACGCTTTTCTGTACCTCTCTTCGTTTTAACTTTCTGAGCGTGTTTTTAATCCAAACATATCATATCATGTTTTTGGAATCAGGAACCGACAAGGAATAAGATGAAAGTGTTTTTAAATTGATTTCGTAAAATAAATTTTGATAATAATTTTTATATATTTAATTTTCAGAGCTTGTTGTTAATCCAAATACAACATATTTATATGTTTTTGGAATCAGCAAATGATGGAGAATAAGATGAACGTAAATTTAGATCGTTTTATAAAAAAATTATTTTTTTTACAATTTTCAGATTTTTAATGACCAAAGTCATTAATTAATTTTTAAGCCACCAAGCTGAAATGCAATACCGAAGTCCGGGCTTCGTCGAAGATTACTTGACCAAAATTTCAACCAATTTGGTTGGAAAATGAGGGCGTGACAATGCCGCCTCAACTTTCACGAAAAGCCGGATATGACGTCATCAAAGACATTTATCAAAACAAGAAGAGCAAACGCTCGATCGAGTCACTTTCGCAGTTCTGAATATTATATGAGGCAATTTTTCCTTCAAGACATACCTGTGACCTTGAAAAAGGTCAAAGGTCACTGTCACAAGCGCCTGTCGTATGTAGAAAAGACCGACTGAAAGCGCCTGTGTTTGGTGTTTGGGCGTTACTGCCTGGTGGTGCGCTATATGGTTTTTCTCGTGCTTTTCGTAATTTACGTTATGATGTTTGTGAACTGTGTTTATTTGATGTATGAATTTAGAAACTGGGGAATAATACTTCATTCGGAGAAGGCTTGCGTTCCAAGCAGCGAATCCAGCTACAGCAGCTGTAGGTTCGGTTTCAGAGACCGGACTGGGGAAGGGCATAATGATTTGTCTTGTACATGCGGCCGAGATGCGGTGAGTCTTTATTTGTAATATATGCATCGGAGTTATAGGAAATAATTTTAGGGACATGTAGTTTGTTACTTTGATATACATAATATATGCATACGTCCGAGTCGAGTCCGAGTCGACCGGCCGTTTGTTTGTTGTTTGTTTGTTTGTTGTCTGTTTGCTTGTCTGCAAGTGCAGTATAATGGGTTTCTACTATTGTATACTTGTTGTACTTTGCCTATGATAGTTATGATTATATTTAAGAAATATTGTTAAATCGTGTTGTTAATATATTGATGCTAGGAGCTAGTTTGAACACTAATTTGAATATGTTTAAATGGTTGCCAGCATGAGTGATTTGGGTATATGAGTGTGTGAATCAGTATTGCCATTGTCCATATAATCCTGCTTTGGAGTTATTGGCATAAGACGGGCCGGGTAAAGGGTAGCGTGATATTGACTATGAAACTAACTCTACGCATATTTCAGGTCGCCCTGTTGTTAACCTGAAGGCTGAAACAATCAAGTTCTGGTGTCAACTTTAACCGGAAGATGACATTTCACTCACATCTACATCTACATCTACGTCTGCGCAGTCTTCTGCTTCACCTTTAACTCAGTGTCGTCCTACTACCGTCATTCTATCGTCTACGTCTACATCGTCGGGATTTCTATCTACTGCTGGACTCAGTTGGTTACTTGAGTATTACCCTTATTACCTAGCTCGATAAATAAGCCATTTACTCCAGCAGGTCATTAACTTTAAAGTGTGCGTGTGTGTATGTGTTATAAATATGTTTATAAGTGAACAATAATATTTCCTCTTATACTACAATTTGTGTTTGTGGAACTTTAGTATGCAAGATTCTTATTGAGTCGGTGGTTGACTGGCTGCGCACGTGTGTGATGCATGTGTGTGTGTGACAAATGGGGGCTCGTCCGGGATAGTTATAAGTTCAAGGTCACCTTAGAATTTTGCTAAATAAGTTCTGTGTTGTAATGTGTTGTGTTGTACTTACATAAATGTGTATTGATATGTGTATGTGAGTTACGTTGTAATTCTGATAAAATGTTTACAATTTGAAGTATCTCTTTTTCAAAGTTTCTTTGTAAAGCTGCACTAGCAGTTTGGCGATTTAGGAAATTTGGATTGGTGTTGATATTTCATGATTGCTACTGGTGTTTTCAAAGTTAAGAGGTTCTTTAAGCAAGGCTTGTTGGTCTGACTTCATCATGTCTACTCCAGCCAGAACAATTGGTACTCCTAGAAATGCTGCTTTGGCTAGTCTTACTACTCCTGGTCGCGGCGATCAAGTACATTCTGCTGAAGTTGGTATCGATGTCACTAATCTGGACTCTGAACATGAACTTCTTGCCGCCAAGGGACGCGCTCTTGGGATTCGTTCAGGCAGTTCGTTGGCTCGTTATGTGCAGGAAGAACAGCTGAGTCAAGTTCAGATTCGGAAGCAGTTAGCTGAACAGAAGCTGACAGAAGAAGAAGCCAGGATGAGACAAGAAGAAGCCAGGAGGAAACAGAAACGAGAAGAGGAAGAAGCCAGGAGGAAACAGAAACGAGAAGAGGAAGAAGCCAGGATGAGACAAGAAGAAGCTAGGAGAAAACAGGAACGAGAAGAGGAAGAAGCCAGGAGAAAACAGGAACGAGAGGGGGAGGAACAAAGACGACGCCAGCGACTCTATGAACTCGAAGAAGCTAAACTTGTAGCTGAACTAGAAAGAGCGCGGACTGCTGCTGCTGCCCCTGCTCCTATTGCCCACGATCCCGCCATCCAACCGGTTAGGCTAAAAATAGACCAATTCGATGAAACCAAAGAGGAACTTGACACTTTTTTGGGACGCTTTGAACGTGCTGCCACACTTAGCGGGTGGAATGGAGAAACATGGGGAGCGCGCTTAGGTACTCTACTAACTGGATTTGCAGCTGACGTCTACTTAGAGCTACCCCTTGAAAACGCTTCAAACTACGATGCAGTCGTGGAATCCCTTAGGTCATCGTTTAGATGGACGGCGGATGCATACCGATCGAAGTTTCGTCAAGCTACTAAGAACGAAGCAGAAACCTTTAACCAATATGCGACCAGACTACGCATATGGTTTGAACGCTGGCGGAAGAGCGCCAAGAAAGCTGAAACATATGAAGACTTGAGGGATCTCATACTTACAGAACATCTCATGGATAGAATCTCAGGTGATTTGGGAGAATTTATTCGTCAGAATAACCCGGCTAATTTGCAAGCCACCGCAGAGTTGGCAGAATGTTATGCCGCGTCGAAGAGAGCAAGGAAAAACCCAGTCACTGTGACTGGTCGAGCTGGGGGAAACAAGAACTCAGACAGCCCGAAGAAGAACGCACCACCGATCTACTCTAACCCTGAAGGTCAAAGGGGCAAATGTTTCAACTGCGGCCAGGAAGGACATAAGCGAAGGAATTGTCCGCGTCCTGCACGTTCTACGAATGTGAGATCTGTGACGACTCCAGAATCGAATTCAACCATGAAGGAGTTGCCTGCCCTTTGCGGTCCTTGTGGGAAACTGTCTTACACTCCTCTGTGTACTGTGATGGTAAACGGAGTCCAAGTCTCAGCTTTGCGTGACACAGGAGCAGATGGGCTAGTGATCGACTCGACCTTGGTCAAGGACTGCGATCTTATGCGGGAAGGACAAACTATCCGACTTGCGGCGGGGAATGTTGAACAAAAGTGTTTCACCACTGTCATTCATCTCGAGTCACCTTTTTTCTCAGGAGAAGCTGTTGCCATTGTTGCCGATCAACTGACTTACCCCGTATTGATTGGAAACAGGATCATCCGGCCAGGTGGAGAAACTCTCGAAGTACCTGTGTACAAGGCGGAAGCACAGCCACTGAAGACAGCAGTCGTTACCAGGTCCCAACACTCGAGAGACAAAGAAGCACCCAAAAGTTTGAAAATGACAGATTCTGGTCTTGGAAATGTGACGCGGGAAGATTTGATCAAACTTCAGAACCAGGACCCAACTTTGTCACGGATGAGAGAACTAGCACGAGGTAGTGATCCTGCTCCCTGCGGAAAACGTGGACAAGTTCAGTTTATTTGGAAGAGAGGAATTCTGCAGAGACGTTTCATCACGACTGACGGAACATATAGCCAGGTGGTGATTCCCGAATCTCTGAGAGCCGGAGTTCTCAGTCTCTCGCACGATGTTCCGATGGCTGGCCATTTAGGGACCAAGAAAACTCATGATCGACTTTGGCAGTCTTTTTACTGGCCTGGAATGGGCGGGGACATCCGTCGTTACGTACAATCATGTGATGCATGTCAAAGAGCTTTGCCAAAAGGAAGAATACACAAAGTTCCCCTTGGGAAGATGCCACTCATCGATGAACCATTCAAGAGACTCGCTGTTGACATTGTTGGCCCATTGACCATCTCCGAGAGGAAGAACCGCTACATCTTAGTCACTGTGGACTATGCTACACGTTACCCAGAGGCTACTCCTTTGCCCAGCATAGAAGCCGAACGTGTTGCCGAAGCTTTGTGGGAAATGTACACCCGAGTTGGAGTTCCTTCAGAAGTACTCACTGATCGAGGATCACAGTTTGTCAGCGACCTCATGAACCAAGTAAACCAATTACTCGCCATCAAAGGACTCACCACCACTCCTTACCATGCGCAATGTAATGGACTAGTGGAACGTTTCAACGGAACATTGAAGTCGATGCTCAAGAAACTCTGCAGTGAAAAGCCAAGAGATTGGGATCGATATGTACCTGCTCTACTTTTTGCGTACAGGGAGGTACCGCAAGAGAGCCTTGGATTTTCACCATTCGAACTCCTCTATGGTCGAACCGTGAGGGGTCCCCTAATGTTCTCCTGAAGGAGTTGTGGACCAAAGACCCTCCAGCAGAGGTGAGGACCACGGCGGAATATGTAGTCGATTTGCGGCAAAGACTAGAAGACACCCTGAAGCTGGCTCAACAGAACTTGGACAGCTCATCTCGTCGCTACGCCAAGGCCTTTGATCGACGAGCAGTGAAGCGGAAATTCAAGATTGGGAGTAGGGTTCTTCTACTCATTCCACTGAAGAGAAACAAGTTGGAAATGGCTTGGCAAGGGCCTTATGAGGTTGTTGGGAAAGTTGGTGAGCAGGACTACCGATTGCGAATTGGTTCAAAGGAGAAACTCCATCATGCCAACCTTCTCAAGCAATACGTGGAAAGAGAATCTCAATCCAGAGACACTTGGAAAAGAACAGAGGCAGATGTCCTATCCTGCACGGTTGTGGTGGAGGAAACTGGAGCAACCTCTGAGGAAGATATGAGGTACCCTCAGGACATCCCGTTGCCGTCACTTCAGCCTGAGGAAGGTCCAGATGACATCCAATGCAACCCAGAGTTGACTGACAGTCAGCGCAACGACGTGAAGCTTTTAGGAGGGAAGTTTGGAAAAACTCTTACCGATTTGCCTGGAAACACACAGTTGGAGGAATTTTCCGCCAATCTACTTGTCTCCAAACCTGTCTTTGTCCGTCCCAGGCCTATACCATATTCTCAGACAGAAGCAGTGAAAAGGGAAGTTGAAGCCATGCTAAAGATGGGAGTGATCGAACCAGTTTCTTCACCTTACAACGCTCCAATCGTTTTTGTCAAGAAAAAGGACGGAAAGGTCAGGTTTTGCATAGATTATCGGCAGTTAAACAGAGTGACTGTTTTTGATGGAGAACCTCTTCCCAATGTCGATGAGCTATTTAGCCGGCTAGGTCGAGCAAAGTTCTTTTCAAAGATTGATCTGTCGAAGGGATATTGGCAGATTCCTGTTTATCCACCTGATAAAGAGAAACTGGCTTTCATCGTCCCACAAGGACAGTTCACCTGGACCAAGATGCCTTTCGGACTCCAAAACGCAGTGGCGGTGTTCAGTCGGATGATGCGTAAGTTGCTGAAACCACTGAACCGCAACGATGTCTACAACTTCATGGACGATATCCTGGTTGCAACCCAGGACTGGAAGACTCATCTGCAGGCTCTATGTGCAGTGTTTCACAGACTTGAAGAAGCAGGGCTGACGGCTAGACCAACAAAATGTGTCATTGGTTTCAGTGAGTTGGACTATCTGGGACATCATGTTGGACATGGATTGATGTGGCCAGAGGCAGCAAAAGTCGAAAAGATCCAAGCTGCACGGCGACCAGAAACAAAGAAGGATGTTCGCGCTTTTCTGGGGTTGGTTGGGTTTTATCGCCGATATGTACCCAACTTTGCCGCCATTGCATTACCTCTGACAGATTTGACTCGGAAGAATTTGTCCAACAGAGTAGAGTGGACAGACCGCTGTGAGGAAGCATACCAGACACTTCGGCAGATGTTAAGTCAACGTCCTGTCATCTGTGTTCCGGATCTATCTCTGCCGTTTGTACTCCAGACAGACGCATCTGACATCGGACTCGGAGCAGTTCTACTCCAGGATCACGGGGGAGAACTCAAGCCAGTTTCCTTTGCCAGTCGTAAGCTCAACAATGCTGAGAAGAACTACGCAACTGTAGAAAAGGAATGCCTGGCTATCGTGTGGGCCATTCGAAAGTTCGAAGTCTACCTCTACGGTCGGGAATTTGAACTCCAAACAGATCATCAATCTCTGCAGCACTTGCAGAGATCAAAGACCTCCAATGGTCGGTTGATGAGATGGGCTCTTCTGCTGCAGTCCTTTTCTTTCCGGGTCACAGTGATCCGAGGACGAGACAATGTGGGTGCCGACTACTACAGTCGCATTGTTCAAGATGATGGACATGAAACTAATACTTAGTTCAGTCTGAGTAGGGGGGTGTGTCACAAGCGCCTGTTGTATGTAGAAAAGACCGACTGAAAGCGCCTGTGTTTGGGTTTGGGCGTTACTGCCTGGTGGTGCGCTATATGGTTTTTCTCGTGCTTTTCGTAATTTACGTTATGATGTTTGTGAACTGTGTTTATTTGATGTATGAATTTAGAAACTGGGGAATAATACTTCATTCGGAGAAGGCTTGCGTTCCAAGCAGCGAATCCAGCTACAGCAGCTGTAGGTTCGGTTTCAGAGACCGGACTGGGGAAGGGCATAATGATTTGTCTTGTACATGCGGCCGAGATGCGGTGAGTCTTTATTTGTAATATATGCATCGGAGTTATAGGAAATAATTTTAGGGACATGTAGTTTGTTACTTTGATATACATAATATATGCATACGTCCGAGTCGAGTCCGAGTCGACCGGCCGTTTGTTTGTTGTTTGTTTGTTTGTTGTCTGTTTGCTTGTCTGCAAGTGCAGTATAATGGGTTTCTACTATTGTATACTTGTTGTACTTTGCCTATGATAGTTATGATTATATTTAAGAAATATTGTTAAATCGTGTTGTTAATATATTGATGCTAGGAGCTAGTTTGAACACTAATTTGAATATGTTTAAATGGTTGCCAGCATGAGTGATTTGGGTATATGAGTGTGTGAATCAGTATTGCCATTGTCCATATAATCCTGCTTTGGAGTTATTGGCATAAGACGGGCCGGGTAAAGGGTAGCGTGATATTGACTATGAAACTAACTCTACGCATATTTCAGGTCGCCCTGTTGTTAACCTGAAGGCTGAAACAATCAAGTTCTGGTGTCAACTTTAACCGGAAGATGACATTTCACTCACATCTACATCTACATCTACGTCTGCGCAGTCTTCTGCTTCACCTTTAACTCAGTGTCGTCCTACTACCGTCATTCTATCGTCTACGTCTACATCGTCGGGATTTCTATCTACTGCTGGACTCAGTTGGTTACTTGAGTATTACCCTTATTACCTAGCTCGATAAATAAGCCATTTACTCCAGCAGGTCATTAACTTTAAAGTGTGCGTGTGTGTATGTGTTATAAATATGTTTATAAGTGAACAATAATATTTCCTCTTATACTACAATTTGTGTTTGTGGAACTTTAGTATGCAAGATTCTTATTGAGTCGGTGGTTGACTGGCTGCGCACGTGTGTGATGCATGTGTGTGTGTGACAGTCACCAAAGCAGACGTCAAAGTGTAGAGGTCACTGGGAGTCACGTTCACATAAAATTTGAGCCCGGTCACTTTTATAGTTTCCGAGAAAAGCCCAACGTTAAGTTGTGTGTTGCCGAACAGAAAAGGCTAGTTATCTCCCTTGTTTTTCTGATAACGTTCGTAAAAGGCTACAGATGTAAATACTTTGATGTAAAGAATAATCCTACAAAGTTTCAATCACATCCGATGAACTTTGTCAAAGATATAAAATGTCTAATTTTTCCTTTGACGCTGACCTGTGACCTTGAAAAAGGTCAAAGGTCAACGAAACCATCGTTAAAGTGTAGAGGTCATTGGAGGTCACGACTAAACAAAATATGAGCCCGATCGCTTTGATAGTTTCCGAGAAAAGTCCAACGTTAAGGTGGTGTCTACGGACGGCCGGCCGGCCGGACGGCCGGCCGGACAGACTAACACTGACCGATTACATAGAGTCACTTTTTCTCAAGTGACTCAAAAATGAAAAAAACGTCTGAGGATATCATACCCAGGAACTCTCATGTCAAATTTCATAAAGATCGGTCCAGTAGTTTAGTCTGAATCGCTCTACACACACACACAGACAGACAGACACACACATACACCATGACCCTCGTCTCGATTCCCCCCCTCTACGTTAAAACATTTAGTCAAAACTTGACTAAATGTAAAAACTATCTTCAGTCGTAACGTAGGTCGGGAAACGACGCCATGAGTTTCAGCAAATGATATAATTCTGGTGTTTTCTGTGAATATTTGGCTGTGATTCAAAGGACTATTTTCTTGTTCGAACTTCCTGTGCGCCAAAGAGCTAAAAATAGCCGTGATGTGGCAAAGTCATGGAGCACATTGCTGTCCGATGTCCGCGCGTCGAGTTTGGATACGATGCATTACGACATTCAGAATTTTTTGTTCGAAGCCCGTAACTTCAAATTCAGCATGAGTTTTTGCAAAGACGTGTTGCTACGTCCAAGGCTGAACTCCTGACTGTCGATTGCAGTAATTTGTTGGTGTTTGCAAACATAGCCATGAGACTGAACATATTGTTGATCACGAAAGTCGTGTAACGCTTCGGCGATCCGGAAACGGCCGAACTTCGCAATTGAAAAGCACACAAAAACAACACCAACGTATAGAAACCATTTTTATTGACAAACAACAATGCTTTAATGTCTCAGGAATAGATTCAGATGAAAAAAGTCGTGGTAGAAATAATTTTAATTTACTTTTTCATGATTTCAAATGTGTCACCCCTACTCACTCTGACTGAACCACCATTTCTGAGAATGACCCATATATATATATATAGCTTCCAACACCCGACTGTTTAATGATGGAAGTCTGACATATCAAATTGGTTTGAATCTCTGACCACCAAGCAACAAAGCACGTCAAACATACAACACGAAAGTTCTGCACCAGCTCATTTCAACCCCTTCCTTTCACTAATGACACCCAAGATGAAGAATTCAAGTAATGGTCACACTACCACGGGGTCATGCCAATACGTCTCAGTACCATTGTGTCCCAGTATCATTGCGTCCCAAAAAAATGAAGTCTCATTGCGTCCCATTATTGGGTCCCAATACCATTGGGTCCCAATGCCATTGCGTCCCGTACCATTGCGTCCCAACAAAATTGCGTGTCGATAGGTCCCAAGAAAATTGCATCTCGATACGTCCCATAAAGGAATCCCATTACGTCCCCGTACCATTACGTCCCAACACAATTGTTACTTGAGCAATGCTTGAACGCTGCGGTAGGCAGTGTGTGTGGGTGTGTGTGTGTGGAGGGGGGGGTGAATGGGGAGGTGAGGTGGGCACAGTGAGGTGTGGGCCGCGGAAGGGGGGACCCGTGGAAGGGGGGATGGGGTATGTGATCATCGTGGTCAGACTAGGGGAGAGAAGGGATGGGTGGATGTGAACAGTGATTAAGGATGGAGAAGAGATAAATAAATAGACATACACACAATCTGTTAAACACATTGATTTATGAGATATTTCGTTGACCAGACAATTTTTAATTCATTATATTTTATAATCTGATGAAAGATGACAGGACCTTTTTTTAAGCAAGACCTTTAATTCAAGAGTCAAAATTTATTTTGATTTTAAGTGACACGTAGAAGATAACATATTGTAACAAGTATTATGACCCCTTTTTTTCCTTCATGATTTTTCATAAAGAAGAAAATTAATGTACTGTCTGATTGTGCAGTTTCCAATAATTATTCTGTGTTTGTCAATTATTGTTCTCCAGTCACACAGAGAGAGAGAGAGAGAGAGAGAGAGAGAGAGAGAGAGAGAGAGAGAGAGAGAGGCAGAGTGAGTGAGCGAGCGAGTGAGCAAGATAGAGAGAGATAGAGAGAGTCACACACACACACACACACTGAAACAGACAGACACACGCACACACACGCACACACACGCACACATATACACAGACATACATATACACACACAAACCAGGAGTGAGAGCGAGAGAAAAAATGAGAGAGAGTCGTCAGTAAGTAGTGGAGTGGTATTGACACGTAGCGACAATGACACGTAGCGCTAAAAGATGTAGTGCTGTCGACACGTAGTGATAATGAACGAATGATAGCGACTTATCGACAAATTATTTGTAGCACTAATCAACGTAGCGATAGCGGCACGTAGCACTTGTAAATGACACGTAGGACAATTGACACGTAGCACAAACGACACGTAGCGCTAGCGATACGCACCCGGAACCTATCGATACATTTGTTTGGTCAATGTCCGTCCACATGTTTGTCGACATCACCGGTACACATCTTTTTATTTTATTTTTATTTGTGAAATACTGCTATGTACTGACACGTTTTGTAATAAAAGTTGTGTAATCCGAACACGATGTGTAATACATTTATTACAAAACGCACTTTTATTACAAAATGTGTTGCTACACTGGTACAGTAACATCTCAGAAATTAAATTCACTAGTATTGGGACCTAATGGTACGGGCCAACGGGGACGCAATGGCACGTAATTGTATTGGGACCTAATGGTACTGGGACGCAATGGTACTGGGACATAATGGTACTGGGACGTAATGGTATTGGGACGTATTGACATGTAGCCCACTGGTAGTGGTACTGTGGGGACTGGACTCACCTTTGTGAAGAGGGTGGGCACATTGGAGAAGTTATCACCCAAGCCCTTCCACTCCTTGTACAGCTTGGTAAACTCTTCCATTTCATCGTCTTCATCCTTCTCATCTCTCATCCCATTTTCTGGACCTGGCAACAGTCATCATTATATTATATGCAACAACTCATCCAAGTGTTTCACTTTCAATATTTTCATAATGATCTCTGCCGACCCCACCACTATCTCATCTGCGAGTGTGCATCATTCTCTGTAGTGTTTGTGTGCCCAATCATGTACACATTGGCATTTCCCTCTTCTGCTTCTGTTTTTCTCCTCATTTCTTTTCAAGTTAAACGAGACCTGAAGTGGAATGGGGGACACCCCGAAGCGTCCCGGTACCAAAGCGTCCCGGTACCGAAGCGTCCCGGTACCAAAGCGTCCCGGTACTGAAGCGTCCCGGTACCAAAGCGTCCCGGTACCGAAGCGTCCCACTATAACGCGTCACAGGACTTAGAGTGTTTGTTTTTTTTAAACCTTGACCAAGGGCGGATCAATTCACTTTGGAGGGGGGGGGGGGGGGGGTTACAAAATGACTGCGAAGATACAAGTTGACGGCGCCGAAGGCGCCTAAGCCTCTAGGGGGGTCCGGGGGCATGCCCCCCCGGAAATTTTTTTTATCCAAAGAAGCAAAATAGAGCTATCTGGTGCATCCTGAGCCAATAAATTACCTCTTTTTTGGGGGTGTGGGGGGGGGGGGTTACGTAACCCGTGTAACCCCCCCAGATCCGCCCTTGTTGACCTTGATTTGACCTTGACTTGACTAACCATATTTATTTTTTTTAAATTTAATCTTGACCTTGATTTGACCTTGACTTCACTGATTTTTTTAATTTTGCACAGACCTTGATTTGCTTTCGGTAAAAAAAAATCACTTTTTGTCCAACTTTTCCCCAACTTTACTTTAGATCTGTACTCACAACACACCAATTTGGAAATACTGTACCCGTGTGTACAAGTTCGGGGGAAAAGTCCGTAGGCTTCCGTTCACAAGAGGGATATGTCTGTTATCACACACGCTTTCTGGCTTCATTAAGCGTGAACTTCGGAAAAAGTCTTTTCAGTTCTGCCTCCGACTTTTAAATTGTATCATTTGGGTTAATTTGGGTTTGTTTGGGTTCATTTGGGTAATAAAGAACGCTCGCGCTGGACCCGAGTACTCTTCAGACTGGCTCGCTCCACCAGTATGAAAGTTTTTGTCTTGTGCACGTTTAAGACCAAGTGATTGCTCTGTGTGAATTACAGGCATTCCCTTTGCTATATAATACATTGGCATGCGAGCCGAGGATGTGCGTGGTGACTGGTACCGGGACGCTTCGGCACCGGGACGCTTCGGTACCGGGACGCTTCGGCACCGGGACGCTTCGGTACCGGGACGCTTCGGTACCGGGACGCTTCGGTACTGGGACGCTTCGGTACCGGGACGCTTCGTGATGTACCCAGTGGAATGATGAGATTATTTCTGACCAAGCAGTCACAGAACGTGGTATGACCAATGTCGTAGCAGTCGATACCGTCAACGCCTTCAAGTAAAAACTAGACACGTACTGGAACTCTACTATGCTAGAGCCCACGCACAGCAGCTTATTTTTCATACCAAGATCGGCGAACAGGTTTTCTATTTGACTATAAACCTACAACGTCGCAAGTACCGTACAAGTAATTAGTTCCCAGGTTCAGAGTCTCCTTGTAGCACCTGGCTTACCTTTTTTCTCCCCGTCTTTGCGTCCAAGAAACTTGCGTAACGTAATCTGCCAATCGGTGTTATGCATTCTATCTTTCTTTGTCCACGTCATTTCTCACCACAAAAGTTTGCACAGGCGTGAACACACAGACGCCGATACTAACTTTCAGTTTTGTCAGCCATTTTCCAAGTTTGCATCCCCGCTGTGATTTGATTGGTGGATTCCAAGGAAGCGCGTCCTCTATTAAGAGGGGAGGCAACTGGTATAAAGCATTTGAGCATTGCAAGTCTGAACTTGAACTGTATAGGCCCCCCTGAACCAAAATGTCTGACTGGCCTCTTCAGCGATCAGTATGAACGCAGCTGCTCCAGTAGATTAAGATAATGCCAACACTCAATGAACTCAAATGAAAGAGAGAGAGAGAGAGAGGAAGGGGGTCATGCCAATACGTCCCAGTACCATTGTGTCCCAGTACCATTGCGTCCCAAAAAAATGCCGTCTCATTGCGTCCCATTTAAAAGCAATCCCATTGGGTCCCAATACCATTGGGTCCCAGTGCCATTGCGTCCCGTACCATTGGCATTGCGTCCCAACAAAATTGCGTGTCGATAGGTCCCAAGAAAATTGCATCTCGATACGTCCCATAAAGGAATCCCATTACGTCCCCGTACCATTACGTCCCAACACAATTGTTACTTGAGCAATGCTTGAACGTTGCGGTGGGCAGTGTGTGTGTGTGTGTGTGTGTGTGTCTGTGTCTATGTCTGTGTGTGGCATGGATATTGTACGACAGAGTAGGTCAGCGAAAGGATGAAAATGAACAGTGGATTTTATAAGTACGGAGTATCTTACCTTATATTATCCGAGTAATTTCAAGCTTCAAGATTGCATACATTTACGTAGAAATAATGTTGAAGCCTGTATATGCACTTACTTGACACATTTATTTTTTTCTCTTTTCTATTGTGTTTTGTAAAAAAAAATAAAAAAAAAGTTGTTGTTGTTGGTTGTTGTTGTTGATGTTGATGATGATGATGATGACGACGACAAGATGATGATAATGATGATGATTGTGGAGATGATGATAATGATGATGATCGTGGAGAAGAAAAGAAGAACAGCTAGTTGAAGGCCTTTATAATGTTCCTTTTTTTTTTAGGCGTGTGTTACATACAGTACCTGTTTATGTAAAGTAACATAACAGTTTCTCGCCCAATAATATTTAATCGTCGCGATATAACCTTCGTGGTTGAAAACGACGTTAAACACCAAATAAAGAAAGAAAGAAAGAATAATATTTAATTCAAGTGTCTTCGATTTATGAATCCAAAAGGAATTTTGATCGCAGGAGGGTTGCAGAGTAATATGTTAAATGTTAAACATGTACATACGAACCAGGATTTTACCAGATTATGCAGTTGTTGATTTTTAAAGATACGGTTGTGTTTGTTCAGTCATTAAACAGGAAGAAAAATAAAATGATTTGTTATTGAAACATCGTCCCATGTAGAACTAGTCTATGTCACTGATTGTGCATGTATGTATATTCTTGCGCGCGCGCGCGCGTGTGTGTGTGTGTGTGTGTGTGTGTGTTATGTACGTATGTATGTAGGTGTCTGTGTCTACATTTGTGCGTGTATGGGTTTCGCTATATGTGTGTCTCGGTGTCTATGTGCTGAAGGTTCGATGACTGGACAGTCAGTCTAGCTTTTCTCAGAAACGGGTTTAAACATCGTCTACTCAGTAAATAAGCCTACAGTCATGTCATGCTCGATTACATACAGTGGAATACAAAGCGGTGTACTGTACTGTTTCGGTATTTTTCTTTGTGTCGAGCACCGCTAAACAGGGCCGGACCAAATGAGTTGTAAGGGGGGGGGGGGGGGGTTCCTCCTTTTTTGGGGGGGCAAATCAGCGAAGTGGCGAAGCGCGCGCCTGCTATGCTCCCCCGGAAATTTTTTGAAATACGGTTACAATCTGTGCAATCTGGTGCATTCTGGGCCTTGTTTTGAGGGTTAAGAGCAGCATTGTTTTGGTGCTAAAACTAGTAAAAGTCAAAGAAAGGTACATGCTTTTTCCAGGGGTGGGGTTCCGGAACCCCTGGAACCCCCCCCCCCCCCCTGGGTCCGGCCCTGCTAAAGCATATATTAATTTTACACTTCGGTTTAGGTTAGCGTGCTTCAGTTCATTTTAAAAGAAAGAACATGGTTACCTCAGAAAACCTGTGAGGAAAGCAAGGAGCGCCTCAAAACAAACAAACTGACATGCAATATCCTTTACAGTTTCTGATTATATCGTGAAGGATTTTTTTTCTCCCATGAACAAACAGTTATTTATTTATTTATTTATTTTTATTTTTTTCCACTTCACCTCATCTCGACTAACCGGTACACATCTTTTTATTTTATTTTTATTTGTGAAATACTGCTATGTACCGACACAATTTTTATTACAAATCGTGTTGAACGCGTTTTGTAATAAAAATTGTGTAATCCGAACACGATTTGTAATAAATTTATTACAAAACGCACTTTTATTACAAAACGTGTCGCTACACTGCTACAGTAACATCTCAGAAATTAAATTCACTAGTATTGGGACCTAATGGTACGGGGACGCAATGGCACGTAATTGTATTGGGACGTAATGGTACTGGGACGCAATGGTACTGGGACCCAATGGTATTGGGACGCAATGGTACTGGGACGCAATGGTACTGGGACGTAATGGTACTGGGCCGTAATGGTACTGGGACGTAATGGTATTGGGACGTATTGACATGTTCCCGACGTCGTTTGTAGACTACTCTTTCCTAAGGGGTTTAGGTTCAGGTTTCAGTTTTAGGTTTCAGTTTCATATTTCAGTTTCATAGTTTAGTTTTAGGTTTTATTTTTTATTTTTTTTATTTTAGATCTAGTTTTATTGTCTTACGGGGTTCTCTCGGTAATCATTATTTGTGACTGTTGTGAACGTCAAGTGTGCTCTCCCCGTATAGTGTAATCCAAACTTTAACCGGAAGTTGTGATGACATTGTCCATGGTAGGGGTGTTTGTAATAATTGGCATTGTGAAGAGGACAGTGTATTGATTTTTTTGATAAAAGGATGGTTGTGTGATCTGCTAGTATTGGGGTCGGTGAGTGCCCTGTAGATGTATGAGAATGATCTAGCATGGGATTAACCCTTTTGTCGCCTGACAGAGATATTGTACGCTCAGGCTGAAGCCCACCAATCCTCTGAGAACTCGTCTTGTCTGTACGTATGTGTATTAGCTGCCATTATATTAAGAAATAAAGTACAAAGTGACAACATTTATTGTGTGTCGTGGTGGTGAAAGCAGACGCGAGTTTGTGTTGTAATTGTTTTCTACGTTTGTTCTGTTTTGTGAAATTATTTTATATTATTAATTAGTTTCAATTGGCCAAGTCTTTCCTGGTTCTTGTTTTATTCTTCAACGGGGTCTCGAGACACGAGCCCACGGCAGGCCTTGGGTTAGATCTCCCCCCAAGTAAATATTGGGAGTTCAAAACTAGTTCCAACCACTCTTCTTATATTTTTATCACATATTTGAGTGAGAGAGTGGAAGTTGGTAAGTTCGATCCGTGCAAGTCTCGCAAGAGGACGTAGGAAATCCTCTCCCAGGCATAGTTCGTACGGAGAGAACGGGGCTAACTCAATAATGTGATTGGCACCTCCTTGTTTATTTTAGATTTCTACTTAGGTCTTATTTGACCCCTTGGGACCTTTGTTGGGCATATTTGGGCTGTTATTTGACCGTTGTAGGTCTTACAAAGCATACATATTACTGAGATAAAACAAAACAACAATAACCTAAGCACTAAGCAAACTGAGCGTACATTCTTCTTCTTTTGGAATCGAGACGAGGGTCGTGGTGTATGTGTGTCTGTCTGTCTGTGTGTGTGTGTAGAGCGATTCAGACTAAACTACTGGACCGATCTTTATGAAATTTGACATGAGAGCTCCTGGGTATGATATCCTCAGACATTTTTTTCATTTTTTGATTAATGTCTTTGATGACGTCATATCCGGCTTTTCGTGAAAGTTGAGGCGGCACTGTCACACCCTCATTTTTCAACTAAATTGGTTGAAATTTTGGCCAAGCAATCTTCGACGAAGGCCGGACTTCGGTATTGCATTTCAGCGTGGTGGCTTAAACGTTGCGGATTGGTACACCTCCGTTGTTTATTTATGTTGTGTGAATAGTGTTGTGGCTGGTTTACACCTCCGTTGTTTATCTCTGTCGTGTTAATAGTGTTGCGGATTGGTTTACAACTCCGTTGGTATGATTCTTTAATATTGCAAATAGGGGTATGATTCTTTAATATATTTAGATTGACTGCTGCATTTTTCATGGTATGTAAAACTACGCAAGATAGGTTAGCAACGCCGCAGTATGTAATGCGAACTAATAGGCAGTAATAGTAGTCTTGTCACGTCTCAAGCCGATTGTTTTGCACATTGGTTTATCACAGGGAAGCAGGGCTGAACAGAAAGTGCTGCCACATTGGCACAATTAGGTGTCAGTCCCATGTCTGATTGTTTTGCAGATTGGTTTACAACATGGCAGCAGGGCCGAACAGAAAGTGCTGCCACATTGGCACAATTAGGTGTCAGTCCCATGTCTGATTGTTTTGCAGATTGGTTTACAACATGGCAGCAGGGCCGAACAGAAAGTGCTGCCACATTGATACAATTAGGTGTCAGTCCCAGGTTGTTTTTTTGTTTTTGTTTTTTGTGCAGATTGGTTTACATCATCGTAGTAGGGCCGAACAGATGGTGCTGTCGCATTGGCACAATTATGTGTCAGTCTCATGTCTGATTGATTTGCAGATTGCTTTACAACATGGTAGCAGGGCCGAACAGAAAGTGCTGTCCCGTTGGCACAATTATATGCAGTCTCATGTGTTTTTGCAGATTGGTTTACAGGGGTAGCAGGGCTGAACAGGTAGAGCTGTCACCTTGCACAATTATGTTTCAGTCTCATGTTTTTCGCAGATTGGTGAATTTTACCTGACTTACGCAGGGTCCACAATGTGAGCCCAAGCGAACCACGGGATGTGGCTAGCGTAACCACGGGGGGTTGTCTACCCCGTGGCCGGTTCTGGATCCTGCTCCCTCCAGAAGACTGAAGCCTGGGGCTGGTAGCAAAGCCCCGCAAAACAGCAGCATGGGTGCCGTAAAGTAAGCACATGGTAATGGTTTCACACCCCGACCATGCTGACTCAGGGGTAAATGAAGGTTTGCAGCGGGAGCTCAGACACGTTGTTGCCAGCTAACATGGGCCAGCTTTTGGAGGGATTCAATTTCATGATTAAGCAGTTTCCCCCCTAAGGAGGGGTTGAATTTCATGATAAAGCAGTTACCCCCCTAACCATGCTTATCTTCCGCCAATCCGTGCCCATATCATGCCAAACCTTTACCTATATATCTTTTTATCAGTCTAGTAAAAATGAACTTTACTGATCATAAGCCTTGCGTTTTTATATTTAGTCAAGTTTTGACTAAATATTTTAACATCGAGGGGGAATCGAAACGAGGGTCGTGGTGTATGTGTGTGTGTGTGTGCGTGTGTGTGTGTGTGTAGAGCGATTCAGACTAAACTACTGGACCGATCTTTATGAAATTTGACATGAGAGTTCCTGGGTATGAAATCCCCGAACGTTTTTTTCATTTTTTTGATTAATGTCTTTGATGACGTCATATCCGGCTTTTCGTGAAAGTTGAGGCGGCACTGTCACGCCCTCATTTTTCAACCAAATTGGTTGAAATTTTGGTCAAGTAATCTTCGACGAAGCCCGGGGTTCGGTATTGCATTTCAGCTTGGTGGCTTAAAAATTAATTAATGACTTTGGTCATTAAAAATCTGAAAATTGTAAAAAAAAGAAAAAATTTATAAAACGATCCAAATTTACGTTTATCTTATTCTCCATCATTTGCTGATTCAAAAAACATATAAATATGTTATATTCGGATTAAAAACAAGCTCTGAAAATTAAATATATAAAAATTATTATCAAAATTTTTTTTTCGAAATCGTTTTAAAAACACTTTCATCTTATTCCTTGTCGGTTCCTGATTCTAAAAACATATAGATATGATATGTTTGGATTAAAAACACGCTCAGAAAGTTAAAACGAAGAGAGGTACAGAAAAGCGTGCTATGCAGCATAGCGTAACCACTACCCCGCTCTTCTTGTCAATTTCACTGCCTATGCCGTGAGCGATGGACCACGAGTATACGGTCTTGCTGCGTTGCATTGCGTTCAGTTTCATTCTGTGAGTTCGACAGCTACTTGACTAAATATTGTATTTTCGCCTTACGCGACTTGTTATTGATTATCCCCCCTTAGTATGAGGGGCATATCAAATCAGTGGAGGCGAATTCAGCATTAGAGCTGCCTTGTTTTGCTGACAAAACAAGCCCCTGCTCGTCAACCGTTAAACGGTTTGTCTTTCGCCGCTAGCCTGCGGTCCTCTACCAAGGTCGCTCACAACTACACACAAACACACTGCTCTCTGAGTACTCCTCACTGCATTTGAACACCAAAAGGCCCTCACAATGGCCACTGCCACCTTTGTCATAAGCGACAAACCACCTTTGGCTACCTCTACCCCTGCTGAATCTATGGACAGCACATTGTGTTGCACACCCCGAAAAAGGTTAAGAGATTCCGACAGCTTCTCTCCAACAAGCTCAAAAAAGACAAAAGAGAGCTCAAACAACCACTCTGACGCTGACGCCAGTGTCAATAACCACAACGCAGCAGTGCCCTCAGAAGACGGGAACATTTCACCTTCCCAAAGCACAGAAGGCGATGACATTTTTAAAACTCAACGCCGCCGTCAGCGGAAGAAAAAAACACCCATTGCTAACAGTGATGCCGAACAGGCTCTGCTTCAGCCACAGTCAAAAGTCTCACAACCAGTCAAAACTGGGCCCCCTAGACACACAAAGTCAAAAAAGGTGACACCAAGTCTTCCTCCAACCTTTGCACAATACCCAGTCATTCTCACCAACGCGGCTACAGGTCCAGCTATGTTCTCGAAACTTGGGCCATCACTCCAGTGTCGTGTTTTGGTTGACGCGGTCGGTCAGATAGAAGGTGTACGACCTCTGCCCTCGGGCAAATTCTTGATTGCCTGCTGCAATGAAAAACAACAACATAAACTTGCCAATCTCACCAGTCTCGCTCAAGTGCAAATAAGATGCACTATACCAGAGGCAACAACGGAAGGTGTCATCAGACCCATCCCACTCTCTGAAGACCTTGATAAACTTCAACAATCTCTTGAGAAAGTAAAATCTCTTCAGCGGTTAAAAAACCAGAAAAGGGAAATTACTCAAGCTGTCAAAATCACTTTTTTAAAGAAAACGCTACCAGATACAGTGAAGATAGTGAAAACCTTCTTTGCTGTCGAACCCTATGTGGCCCCAGTCAGAAGGTGTACTAAGTGCCAGAGATTGGGACATGGCTCCAAACAATGTAAAGCCAGACAAGACAAATGCCCAAGATGCGGTCAAAAGAAAGACCACCCAGTTGACAACTGTCCAAATGACAAACACTGCCTAAACTGTGGCGGTCCCCACTCGGCAGCTTACTTAGGCTGTCCTGAGCTAGTGCTCCGAAGAACAGCAAACAAAATCCGAGCAGCCAAATACATCCCATATGCAGAAGCAATAAGAAGAGCAAAGTTTGAAATAATGAAAAAACAAAAGAAAGACCCAGATGCATCTAATGACTCTGATTCAGAAGTCGATGAGTGCTGGGTGCTGAAAATGGCAGGGGGGAAAAGTGCTCCTCGCGGTGCCAGCAAAGCAAAGAGAAACCTGGCTACCTCCCCAGCTTTCGTGGCTGAGATTGAAAAACAGGATTATAGCACTATCTGGCCAGAACCAACAACAAGCCGCATACGCACAGGAAATCAAGGCGGACCAAGCAACCCTCGTAGTGAAAACCCCATTTCAGAGCAAAATATCGCCCTCCAGAGACCTGGACAAAGAACTGACATAAACCCTATTAATAATGAGTCTACTGTTGCCCAGAAACTAAAATCAACACACAATGTAAAAAAGGCCCCCACAAAAGCAGCAGACAAAACAAAGACAAACAAACAGCCAACAACAAACAATGAGAAAAAGGTTGCTGATGCAGAATCTCAAACTTCCCCCACACACGATTATGATGACTTGTTCATGGATGAACCAAAGTTGATGATTGTTGAGGAAGATGAAACACAAAACACACCAAAGCCACAGTCCGAAGACTGCCTCAGACAACATATTTTAAAAGAAAGCTATGCAAAGATGAAGATGATGAGCGCCGAGAACTGCGGTGAGGTGTTCAAATTCGTCACTGGCATCCTAGCTGCACTTATTGAAGCAAAAACGAATGAAAGCCCCGAAAATGTTCTGACACTTCTGACAGGGCTATATACTGAAATATTTAAGCCAAAGGAAAATCCAACTCCACCAGCCTTAAATAAGATACTTACCACTCAATGCGCTCTTCTCGGCATTCAGGGAGGCAGCTCTGTAACAGAGTCTCAACCCCTTGACAACACAATGACATAGAGAGTTGAGGGGCAGATCAAACGGTCACAACAGACTTTAGGTCTTCTGTAATTGAAATGGATTCAAGAATAAATATACTGCAGTGGAACTGTCGTTCCCTTAACACTGCTCTACCGTACCTTATTAATTATCTTAACCAAAACAACATGTTCAATGTATTATTGATACAGTCCCCACTCTGTCATGCGGGAAAACTCCCCTTCATATCTGGTTTCTTTTACCCACCCGTCACAGATTATCAGGTTGATGATACGAGCGGAGCACAAACTATCAAGTACACAGTAACCTATGTCAGAGACAATCTGAAGTACAATGTTCACCCAACCCCTGTTCCGGCCGACACAAAAATACATTCAAACCTAGTTGAACTTCTGCTGAATGATGGCCCATCCATCTTCTTATTAAACATATATAACAGAAACATTACCAAAGGCCCGATTTTCAGCTGGCTCCCAGAGCTCGACGGAAGACGCACCTGGGTGATCGGAGGAGATGTTAATGGCCGAAACCCCCTGTGGGATGCCAACTTCCCCGATCAGACATGTGCCGTGGGAAAGAGCCTTGCCACCTATATAACGCAATCAAATGTGTACTTACTAAATGACGGATCAGCAACCAGAATACCCGATATCTCAAACCAACACCCCTCCGACATTGACATAACCTTGGTTAGTCCCACTCTCGGATTAACAACGGACTGGTGCGTTGTGTCAGATAAATTAACAAGTCGCGTAAGGCGAAAATACAATATTTAGTCAAGTAGCTGTCGAACTCACAGAATGAAACTGAACGCAACGCAACGCAGCAAGACCGTATACTCGTAGCATCGTCACTCCACCGCCCGTGGCAAAGGCAGTGCCCGTGGAATTGACAAGAAGAGCGGGGTATTCGTTGCGCTGAGAAGGATAGCACGCTTTTCTGTACCTCTCTTCGTTTTAACTTTCTGAGCGTGTTTTTAATCCAAACATATCATATCTATATATTTTTGGAATCAGGAACCGACAAGGAATAAGATGAAAGTGTTTTTAAATTGATTTCGAAAAAAAAAATTTGATAATAATTTTTATATATTTAATTTTCAGAGCTTGTTTTTAATCCGAATATAACATATTTATATGTTTTTAAAATCAGCAAATGATGGAGAATCAGATAAACGTAAATTTGGATTGTTTTATAAATTTTTATTTTTTTTCACAATTTTCCGATTTTTAATGACCAAAGTCATTAATTAATTTTTAAGCCACCAAGCTGAAATGCAATACCGCAGTCCGGGCTTCGTCGAACATTACTTGACCAAAATTTCAACCAATTTGGTTGAAAAATGAGGGCGTGACAGTGCCGCCTCAACTTTCACGAAAAGCCGGATATGACGTCATCAAAAACATTTATCAAAAAAAGGAAAAAAACGTTCGGGGATTTCATAGCCAGGAACTCTCATGTCAAATTTCATAAAGATCGGTCCAGTAGTTTAGTCTGAATCGCTCTACACACACACACAGACACACACACACATACGCACGCACGCACGCACATACACCACGACCCTCGTCTCGATTCCCCCCTCAAGTAAAAAGAACCAAAACTTAAAACATGTCCCAACAGTTGTTAGCCCACCCCTTTCTTCACCTGACCCCCACACTCACATATTTTGTGTCTGAAAAGCTCTCAAACGCACTGGCACACACGCACACACACTGACTTATACAGAGTCCATTCAGAAAGATGTTCAGTAATTGCGATAAAAGACAAGACTTTTGTCTCCTTTGGTAAACATCACGGTGTTTTTTCCCGCCACTGCTTATCCACGTGTAAAAATATTTCCCATCAGACAGCGCGAGTGGAGAAACTACGTCATATCATGGGGGAATCCCCTACCGAGCAGGATCGGAGCAGCCTGCTCCGGAACCGGAGCTTGTGTGTGAGAGGGCAGATGGAGAGCGGAGCAGGATCGGAGCAGCCTGCTCCGCCTGTGTGTGAGCCCCCCTTTAGCAGCTTCATCCGAGAAGGCGGAAATGAAGAGGTATGCAACTTCACCATAAGTGGACGTACATACTCTCCATGAAACCCTATGTGACCAAGCAAGGAACCCTCTGTGAAAGGAGAAGACTAAAGTGACTCGATGGTGACTTTATCTTGGATCCTAGACCCAGAGAGAAAGAAGACCCTGCGCGCGTGCACGGAGTGTGCAAAGAGACGCGCCGAGAGGCTCATCTGCTCAGCAGAAACTTTAGCCAAAGTGGCTAGCAGCGTAGTGACGTCCTTCTCCCCCGCGTCACGACGAAACTCGAAGGTGTCGAGAGAAGAGGAGATGGAGCGCGAGAGAGATCTTTGCAAAATTTCCGAAAGAGAGGACAACTCGAAAAGATGCCTGTCCTTTTCCCCCAGAGACAAGAGAGAGGCCTCAGTATAAGGTACAGCTCTGTCCTTACTGTAGCCGTCTTCCCAAAGCATAACCAGTTCCGTTGTAATCGGAAGAATAGCACGCGGGAGGGCAAGTGTCGATGAGGTTGTACAAGTGGCTGTTCAAGTGAACTTCCGGCAGGCACCCTGAGAGAGAGGAGTGGGATGCTTCACATGAGCAAGCCGCGGTTTGACTGAGTCCGGCGCCGTACTGTGTGCTTCCAAATGCGGCACTTCTTCTTCTTCTTCTTCTTCTTGGCGTTCGCAGAGGTTACACGATCAATCCAGCACTGGTGATAAATGTTGTCGTTTTCTCCAACTCCTGTCGACTGCCGTATAGTTTGGTCTGCAAGGGAATTGGTGACGGCCACACTTCTTTTCGTTCCTCATCTAGTAAGGGACATCGCTGTAAGATGTGTTCCGTTGTTTGGTCTTCTTGACCGCAGGCACAGGTTGGTGATGGCGCCAGCTTGAACTTTCGGTTCATGTGAGCATTGAGCCTGTTGTGGCCAGTACGCAGCCTGATGAGGTTGACTTGCTGCTCTCTGGACATTGTGTGATAGTCATCTCTGTTTGTCCTTGGCCTCATCAATGCCTTGATGATTGTATTCTGCTCACTAAAGCTGACACTGTTTTCAGGTTGGTCTTCCACGGCTCCTTCTTTCGCCAGCTCATCTGCCCTTTCATTTCCTGGTATCCCACAGTGTGCTGGTACCCACTGGAGGACAACTCTTCTGGTTTGTCTGACCAGCTGTAATGCTTTGGCCAGCTGTGGGAGTTTGTCGTTCTCTAGGGCCTGAAGGACTGAAAGGGCGTCCGAGAGGAAGACAACTTGGTAGCAAGGGTCTGCGGAGTCCTGAACCAAGGAGGCGGCCTGCATGAGAGCTTCTGCTTCTGCTTTATAGTTTGTGCAGTGTTTGCCAGTGGCAACGCTGGATGTAGTTGTATGTCCCCCAGGGAACTGTATCAGAATGCCAGCACCTCCATTGAGCACGGCGTTAGTTGCTGATCCATCGGTGTATACATGGATTCACGCCTCTTTTGTGTTCGTCGATCAGGGCTAAGGTGAGTGCCTGTCGAGCTGTGTCATTCTGATCTTCTCCTGAGGTAACATGTGGAACACTGGTGCAGATCTGGACGCCTGGTTTCTCTGTTGCCTTGGGGGTTTCCTCTTCTTCTTGAGTCAGAGGTAGAGTGTTCTGTGGGAGGACTTCCCTGTACTGTCGAGAAAGTCTCTTGCTCTCGTGTACAAAACTGCTCCGTTTGAGCCGGTTCTTGGTGAGGTTGCTCAGTCTGTGCTTCATGGGGTGGTCGGGTAGGCACTTGAGCTTCTCGGCCTGTACCATAGTCTTGGCTTCTCTTCTCTGACAGAGGGGTTGGATGGTGGTAAGCTTCTCCATTTCCTTGATGGGCGTGGATTTCATTGCACCAGTGATGAGTCGGAGGGCCTGGTTTTGCACACGGTCGAGGGTCTGCAGGTTTGTCTTGGCTGAGGTTGACCACGCTGTGGAGCCATACTCGAGGTGGGGTCTGATTGTTCCCTGGTATACTGTCTTCAGTATCTTCTTGTTCGGTCCCCAGGTGGTACCTGCCAGCTTCCTGAGTATGGCTAGCTTGCGCCGGGCCTTCGTCTCTGCCTGTGCAATGTGTGGTTTCCAGGTCTGCTGTCTATCAAAGGTGACACCAAGGTACGTTGCTTCTTCATCCTCTCTCAGAGGAGTTCCACCAAGCCTAATGGTTCCGGCTTTCTGCTTTGGCGACAGTGTGAATAGGGTGGTGGAGGATTTCTCCTTGTTGATGGAGACGCACCAATCTTCTGCCCATGCGTTCAGCCTATCTGCCGCTTGCTGCATTCTGTAGGTGGCAGTACTTGCGTGCTCCTCCTTGCACCAGATCACAAGGTCGTCTGCGTAGAGAGCAGCTTTGATCCCCTTGGGCATCTCAGACACCAGATCGTCGATGAAGAGAAGGAAGAGTGTGGGGGAGAGGACTCCGCCCTGAGGGACGCCATGACGAAGGAGGAACTTCTTGCTTTTGGTCTGGTCGACGTTAACTCTTGCCCTGCGGTTATAGAGGTAGGAGCGAATCCACTGGTACATGTTGCTGTTGAAGACCTCGAGTAGCTTGTTCTCTGCTGCACTACCAAGATGGGTTAGCATTTCGTTGGTGATGCCGTCTGGGCCAGGGGACTTCTTTGCCTTTAACTTTTTCAGAGCTGAGTGCAGTCTGGCAGGTCTCTCTCTTTTCTCTCTTCTTGCTTCTCTCTGTTTCTCGGGGCTAACATGGAGGTTGCTCTCAGCTGCATAGCTTTCAGCAAATTGGTTGGCAGCATGCTTTCCAGTTAGCACCTTCCCGTTCTCTTCTAATGTGATCTTTCCTCTGCTGGTGTTCTCATCATTCAACTGCTTGGTAAGCCTCCAGAGCTTTCTGGCATCCTTCTCAAGGTTCAGAGAGCTTGTTTTCTCTTGCCAGCTTCTCCGTCTTGCCTGTAGCTTCTTCTTGAGAAATTTGGCTTTGGCTTCCTGGAGGCGGATGTTGTTGTTTTGTGACGGGTTGACTTCTGCTTCCCTTCTGGCGTCTGCCAGATCATCATCCAGTTCCTGCAATTCATTGCTCCAGTAGGGCTTTTAGTCTCTCCTGGCACCCCTGGGAATGGACTCACGCGCTGCTCTGAGGATGTCCATGTTGAAGTCCTTCGCCACCATGTTGATGTCTCGACCCTCGACTCTGATGTCTTTGGTGAGTTCGCTGGTGCGGTGTCTAAAGAGGAACCAGTTCGCTCTTTTGTAGTTCCACCGTGGGAAGGAAGCTTCAGTGCAGGACTCCATGCCCAGGGTAAAAAAGACTGGCCGATGGTCACTTCCACCTAGCTGTTCTCCGACCTCTCTGCTGGTTAGCTGGTGCATGTCTTCCGTGCAGAAGGCTAGGTCAGGAGTTGATGTAGTGTGCCATCTTCTGGAGTAGAATGTAGGGCAGTCAAAGGGACTGTTCAAAAGGATGAGACCTTTGTCGTCCTGCCAATTCTCCACCTCTTCTCCTCTCCGATCCAAGTGGTCATACTCCGATCCAAGTGGTCATATCCCCGTGGTCATATCCCCAACTCTGTGAATGACTGTTGAAGTCACCCACCACGATGAAGTTGGAGGCCTTTGCGGGGATCGTGTCAAGGGCGAGGTGTCTATCATTGGGGCAGTAGAAGTTGACAAGATGGAATTCTGCTGTCTTCGTCTGTATTCGAATCACCTGATATTCGGAGTCCTCCATGTGCGTTTCTATCAAACAGGCATTGATATTGTTCCTGATGAGGGTCAGGATTCCTCCTTTGCTTCGGTCTGTTCTGTCGGACCTAAGGCACTGGTAGCCTCTCACTTTGAAGGACTTTTGGGGTGTCAGGTGCGTCTCCTCAATACAGCAGATGTTGATGTTCTTCTCATGCAGGATATGCTCCAACTCTGTCTTCTTGTTCAGGATACTTTCTGCGTTCCAGTGCATGACCTGAAAAGGTCGCTGCTGACTGGGTTTCTTCCTGGTTGTGGTGGTGCCAGTCACTCTCCTCCCGCGTCCCCTGGCGTGACAAGACGGACGGGAGGGACCTCCAGTAGTTGGGGCTGGGTCCCTTTGAGGCATGCGACCCGACGCTGCTCCACCTGTGCTGGTTGATTGTGTCATCATTTGCGTAAGCGCGTGTACCCGTGGTTTGTTAGAATGCACCGTGCGGCCCGGGTCCTCCGTCTTCAGCATTCGGGGTTTTCTGTCGGGGTTACCTCACCCTTAGCTCATGGCCCGTACGTCCTACCCTGAGAGCACAGGGGGGAGGATTTGCCGGGATCCCACCCGGAGCTAGGGTTTTAATGCGCCACTAATCGCATTAGATGAGTCCCGTCAATGGACGATGGAGCATTTCAAAGGGGGTAGCAGTGCCGCCTGCTACCCCACTCCGCCCTGGTAGGAAACACCGCCAGTTTGGTCCGCGGCCGCAAGCGGCTGATCTCCATATCTGAAGACCGTTCCCCTATCCGCCACCCGGGGACGCGCTGGATTGGGGGTGGTCGCCCCACTGAAAATCCCACACTGGGTTAAGAAAGATCAGCCTGTCCCAGCAAATGCGGCACTGTGTCAGTAGGTGCGTTGACTTGCAGTCGGTTTTGCTCAGAAACTTGGCCATATATGAGGCAACAGAGGGAGATTCGCAGATCGAAAGGAACGCGTTTCTTCCCGAGCTTAGCTGAAGTCACCCAAAGCTGAAAGTGGTGGTACAGACAAACTTGCTGAAGCAACCACCCCTTCCTCAAAATACCGTGAAACTACCTCTGCTGCCGATGCTAAAGCATGGGAAAGCTTGGATGATAGCCAGAAAATTGGTGTCTTCTTCCTGAGCGGAAGCACCGTAATCCGAACCGTAGTCCTGCGTAACCGTGCATGCCGGAATTCCGCTATTACACTGACTGCTATAGTCTGGTGAAGCGTTAACCGGAAGACACCCGCATTGGGGAGCTTGTATGGTAACCAGAAGTTGGCGCGCAAGTAGGAAGGCAGCCTCGGTCTGGGCTATGTCCTGTATCTAGGTCAGGGTTGTTCTTTTTTTTGAGTTGCCTCCCTTGTTACCTAGGTGATGCGTAGTACAGCGTTCTGGCACTAAACTGAAGTAAATTGCTGAGTTGGAATAAGATATGTAATTTAATCAGCACTTATTATCTAAAGGTATTCTTCTGTCATGGTTGAAACTGACAAAAAGTGGTCCATATTAGGAGCCCTTCCCCTACGTGTATGACCGTTTTTATCCGCCATTTAGGCAGCAATACGCCGCTTTCGGGGTATGCATGCTGGATCTTTTCGTGTTTCTATAACCCACCGAACTCTGACATAAACTCAGAGGCAAAAGAAACGCAAATGCTGCAGTGAAGATGGCTTACCCATGAATTTTAATGTCGAATTAATTATTTCGGGTTAACAATAACAAGGAAACGAATTGACCGATACAAAAACCATACGGAAAAGTGTATTGGGATGAGAGCATGACGTGCCATGTTCCACTGAACACTGTTTGAAGACTGTTGAAAGTCAATAGCGTGTTGCTCCTCCCTGGGCGTTGATGACTGTGGCGCACCTCCGGTACATGGAGAGGACGAGGTGATTAATTTGCTGCTGAGGGACCTGAGTCCACACCTGGGTCACGGCAGCACGCAGTTCTGCTGCTGTGCGGGGTCTCCGGGCAAGGGCATTAATCCTTCTTTGCATGATGTCCCAAAAGTGTTCGATTGGGTTGAGATCCGGAGATCGAGCAGGATGAGGCAGAATGTTCACGCTGTTATGACGCAACCTGTCCTGGGTAGCACGTGCAGTATGGGGACGGGCATTGTCTTGCTGGAACAGGCAGTTCTGGTACCTCTGGACAAATGGAACCACATAGGGACGCAGGACTTGATTGATGTAGCGGTCTGCATTGACACCATTCCCACGACCTTGGCCGACGTTCTGAAAGACGACAGGTCCCACTCGCTAATTGACACCAATGGCGCCCCATACCATGACGCTGGCACCTCCCCATCGATCATGCTGCAGGATGTTATTGTTAGCCAACCGCTGTCCAGGTCTTCGCCAGATCCGGACACGCCCATCGCCAGGTTCCAGGCAAAAGCGCTTCTCGTCCAAAAAAAGAACCCTCCGCCAGTCCCGATGGCGCCAGTGGGCATGCTGCTGGGCCCAGGCTAGACGATCCAGGCGATGCTGAGCTGTCAAGACGGGACGTCGAGCAGGACGCCGATTTACCAGGTTCTGCCCACCAAGGCGTCGGCGTAGAGTTCTGGCACTGACGGGTTGTCCATGCACCCCAAATGTGGGCTGTGTTGGCGGCAGTTTCAAATGAATCTCGCTGGTGTTGATGGACAAGATGGCGATCTTGTCGGGCTGTTGTTACCCGGGGTCTGCCACGTCCTGGTAAGTCTCCGGGACTGTTATTGGCATGAAAACGTTGCTGCAGGCGATAAACCGTGGTGACATTTACTCCAAATGCCCTAGCAACTTGCTGAACTGATTGTCTGGCATCAAGTCTCCCGATCGCCTGTTGGCGCTGATCTGGTGATAGTCTCGGCATCGCGCCTGTGTCGCAGAAATGAATGTTGTAACAGTTTTGTGAGTATAGTACAGCTTGCCTGAACACTCTGAACACGAAAAGCTGCTTTTCCACATTGTGCATGTGCTGAAAATGGTCCCCATGACGGTTTGGGATCCCCGTCAACAAGACCTCGCGTGTGACCCAGATAACGACAAACACGGTTCTGACAAGATAAGACCGCTAAAACAACACGTGCAGAACATGCTAGTATCATTATTTTCTTTTTATTTCAAGTCCATAAAGGTTTAATTAACGCATCCTTTATTTGCGTTTCTTTTGCCTCCGAGTATAGATTACAGGATCTTTTTCCATGCACACTTGGTCTTGTGCTTGCGTGTACACACGAAGGGGGATAAGGCACCATAGCAGGTCTGCATTTTAAGTTGACCTGGGAGATCAGGAAAATCTTCACCTTCAACCCACCAGGTGCGGCCGGAATTCAAACCCACGACCTTCTGCTTGAGAGGCTGATGTCTTATCCACTAGGCTATTGCACCCGTCTGGACCTCCTGAACCATTGCACACCTTTTCAGGGAATCATATGCATGTATTGTGTACCATCAGATAGGGGAAGGGCTCCTAATATGGACCACTTTTTGTTTCATGCTGATAACTAGCTTGTTTTCTTGCGATGAAGTTTCATTTTGTGTTTGGTAGTCCTTCTCTCTGAGGTTAACCGTCAGGCCTAATTAGAGTGAAATAGCTTTGATAGATATTCAGCAAAAATTAAATACTGAAAAAATCACAAAGGGTCCATATTAGGAGCCTGCATGGGCGCATAAGGCGAAATTACTACATTTAGTCAAGCTGTGGAACTCACAGAATGAAACTGAACGCACTGCATTTTTTCACAATGACCGTAGTTCGCCGCTTGTGCATAACGGAGTGAAACTGACGAGCCTGTTCAGCGCGGTAGTGGTTTCGCTGTGCTGCATAGCACGCTTTTCTGTACCTCTCTTTGTTTTAACTTTCTGAGCGTGTTTTTAATCCAAACATATCATATCTATGTTTTTTGGAATTAGGAACCGACAAGGAATAAGATGAAATTGTTTTTAAATCGATTTCGGAAATTTAATTTTGATCATAATTTTTATATTTTTAATTTTCAGAGCTTGTTTTTAATCCAAATGTAACATAATTATATGTTTTTGGAATCAGGAAATGATGTAGAATAAGATGAACGTAAATTTGGATCGTTTTTTATTTAAAAAAAAATTATTACAATTTTCAGATTTTTAATGACCAAAATCATTAATTAATTTTTAAACCACCAAGCTGAAATGCAATACCGAAGTCCGGCCTTTGTCCAAGATTGCTTTACAAAAATGTCAATCAATTTGATTGAAAAATGAGGGTGTGACAGTGCCGCCTCAACTTTTACAAAAAGCCGGATATGACGTCATCAAAAGTATTTATCGAAAAAAAGAAAAAAACGTCCATGGATATAATTCCCAGGAACTCTCACGTAAAATTTCATAAAGATCGGTCCAGTAGTTTGGTCTGAATCGCTCTACACACACACACGCACAGACAGACACATGCACACACACACACACACAAACACCACGACCCTCGTCTCGATTCCCCCTCTATAGTCAAAACTTGACTAAATGTAACAAGTCGCGTAAGGCGAAAATACAATATTTAGTCAAGTAGCTGCCATTTTTCAGCAAGACCGTATACTCGTAGCATCGTCAGTCCACCGCTCATAGCAAAGGCAGTGAAATTGACAAGAAGAGCGGGGTAGTAGTTGCGCTAAGAAGGATAGCACGCTTTTCTGTACCTCTCTTTGTTTTAACTTTCTGAGCGTGTTTTTAATCCAAACATATCATATCTATATGTTTTTGGAATCAGGAACCGACAAGGAATAAGATGAAAGTGTTTTTAAATTGATTTGGACAATTTAATTTTGATAATAATTTTTATATATTTAATTTTCAGAGCTTGTTTTTAATCCGAATATAACATATTTATATGTTTTTGGAATCAGCAAACGATGGAGAATAAGATAAACGTAAATTTGGATCGTTTTATAAATTTTTATTTTTTTTTACAATTTTCCGATTTTTAATGACCAAAGTCATTAATTAATTTTTAAGCCACCAAGCTGAAATGCAATACCGAACCCCGGGCTTCGTCGAAGATTACTTGACCAAAATTTGAACCAATTTGGTTGAAAAATGAGGGCGTGACAGTGCCGCCTCAACTTTCACGAAAAGCCGGATATGACGTCATCAAAGACATTTATCAAAAAAATGAAAAAAACGTTCGGGGATTTCATACCCAGGAACTCTCATGTCAAATTTCATAAAGATCGGTCCAGTAGTTTAGTCTGAATCGCTCTACACACACACACACACACACGCACGCACGCACGCACACACATACGCACATACACCACGACCCTCGTTTCGATTCCCCCTCGATGTTAAAATATTTAGTCAAAACTTGACTAAATATAAAAAGAGAAAAAGCCTAACGGTTTTGATATTTGTGTTTCTGCAACTGTTTTGACATGTGTAAGTTATCCAGAGAGGGTGAATACAGCGAATAAAACTTTTTTGAGCGCTCTCGCGCCGTTAGTTTGTCAAAACAGAAGGTGGTCCATATTAGGAGCCGGTCCATATTAGGAGCCCTTCCCCTACATTGGTATTGAATCCCCGAGGTCAATATAAACAGGCAGGCGAAGGCTTGTTTACCCGTTTTTACACATAGTCAAGTTATGACTAAATGTTTTAACATAGAGGGGGAAATCGAGACGAGGGTCGTGGTGTATGTGTGTGTGTGTGTGTGTGTGTGTGTGTGTGTGTGTGTGTGTGTGTGTGTGTGTGCGTGCGTGCGTGTGTGTAGATCGATTCAGACCAAACTACTGGACCGATCTTTATGAAATTTGACATGAGAGTTCCTGGGTATGATATCCCCGAACGATTTTTTCATTTTTTTGATAAATGTCTTTGATGACGTCATATCCGGCTTTTCGTGAAAGTTGAGGCGGCACTGTCACGCCCTCATTTTTTAACCAAATTGGTTGAAATTTTGGTCAAGTAATGTTCGACTAAGCCCGGACTTCGGTATTGCATTTCAGCTTGGTGGCTTAAAATTTAATTAATGACTTTGGTCATTAAAAATCTGAAAATTGTAAAAAAAATATGTTTTTTATAAAACTATCCAAATTTACGTTCATCTTATTCTCCATCATTTGCTGATTCCAAAAACATATAAATATGTTATATTTGGATTAAAAACAAGCTCTGAAAATTAAATATATAACAAGAAGAGCAAACGCTCGATCGAGTCACTTTCGCAGTTCTGAATATTATATGAGGCATCAGATGGACAGGAAGAAATTGCTATTCACAACACAATACAGATGTAAATAATTTGATGTAAAGAATAATCCTATAAAGTTTGAATCAAATCCGATGAATAGTTTCAGAGATATGATATTTCAATTTTTTTCCTTCAAGACATACCTGTGACCTTGAAAAAGGTCAAAGGTCACCAAAGCAGACGTCAAAGTGTAGAGGTCACTGGGAGTCACGTTCACATAAAATTTGAGCCCGGTCACTTTTATAGTTTCCGAGAAAAGCCCAACGTTAAGTTGTGTGTTGCCGAACAGAAAAGGCTAGTTATCTCCCTTGTTTTTCTGATAACGTTCGTAAAAGGCTACAGATGTAAATACTTTGATGTAAAGAATAATCCTACAAAGTTTCAATCACATCCGATGAACTTTGTCAAAGATATAAAATGTCTAATTTTTCCTTTGACGCTGACCTGTGACCTTGAAAAAGGTCAAAGGTCAACGAAACCATCGTTAAAGTGTAGAGGTCATTGGAGGTCACGACTAAACAAAATATGAGCCGGATCGCTTTGATAGTTTCCGAGAAAAGTCCAACGTTAAGGTGGTGTCTACGGACGGCCGGCCGGACAGACTAACACTGACCGATTACATAGAGTCACTTTTTCTCAAGTGACTCAAAAATTATTATCAAAATTAAATTTTCCAAATCAATTTAAAAACACTTTCATCTTATTCCTTGTCGGTTCCTGATTCCAAAAACATATAGATATGATATGTTTGGATTAAAAACACGCTCAGAAAGTTAAAACGAAGAGAGGTACAGAAAAGCGTGCTATCCTTCCCAGCGCAACTACTACCCCGCTCTTCTTGTCAATTTCACTGCCTATGCCGTGAGCGGTGGACTGACGATGCTACGAGTATACGGTCTAGCTGAAAAATGGCATTGCGTTCAGTTTCAATCTGTGAGTGCGACAGCTACTTGACTAAATGTTGTATTTTCGCCTTACGCGACTTGTTTCTGCTCTACTCTACTTTGACATACGACGACAGTTTTGTCATGGCACTGTGTGCAACAGTTTGCAAGCAAAGGAGGATTGCATAATGACTGTATTTTGTACTTTTTACATTTAGTCAAGTTTTGACTAAATGTTTTAACGTAGAGGGGGGAATCGAGACGAGGGTCGTGGTGTATGTGGGGCTGTCTGTCTGTCTGTCTGTCTAGTCTAAAACTACTGGACCGATCTTTATGAAATTTGACATGAGAGTTCCTGGGTATGATATCCTCAGACATTTTTTTTCCATTTTTTTTATGTCTTTGATGACGTCATATCCGGCTTTTCGTGAAAGTTGCGGCGGCACTGTCACGCTCTCATTTTCAACCAAATTGGTTGAAATTTTGGTCAAGTAATCTCCGACGAAACCCGGACTTCGGTATTGCATTTCAACTTGGTGGCTTAAAAATTAATTGATGACTTTGGTCATTAAAAATCTGAAAATTGTAAAAAAAAAAATTTTTTTTATAAAACGATCCAAATTTACGTTCATCTTATTCTCCATCATTTGCTGATTCCAAAAACATATAAATATGTTATATTTGGAATAAAAAAAAAGCTCTGAAAATTAAAAATATAAAAATTATGATCAAAATTAAATTTTCGAAATCAATTTAAAAATACTTTCATCTTATTCCTTGTCGGTTCCTGATTCCAAAAACATATAGATATGATATGTTTGGATTAAAAACACGCTCAGAAAGTTAAAACGAAGAGAGGTACAGAAAAGCGTGCTATCCTTCTCAGCGCAACTACTACCCCGCTCTTCTTGTCAATTTCACTGCCTTTGCCATGAGCGGTGGACTGACGATGCTACGAGTATACGGTCTTGCTGCGTTGTATTGCGTTCAGTTTCATTCTGTGAGTTCGACGGCTACTTGACTAAATGTTGTATTTTCGCCTTACGCGACTTGTTTTCATTTATTATCAAACCACATTCATAACAGAAGTTGTAACATATGCATGTTGTCCTTGGTTGTTGGAAATTCTAACTGATGTTTTACACTCAGTTATTGTACACTAACACTTATTGTACACTCACACTTATTGTACACTCACACTTATTGTACACTCAGTTATTGTACACTCACACTTATTGTGCACACACACACTTATTGTACACTCACACTTATTGTACACTCACACTTATTATACACTCACACTTATTATACACTCGGTTATTGTACACTCACACTTATCGTACACTCACACTTATTGTACACTCACATTTATTGTACACTCACAGTTATTCTACACTCACACTTATTGTACACTCAGTTATTGTACACTCACACTTATTGTACACTCACACTTATTGTACACTCAGTTATTGTACACTCTCACTTATTGTACACTCAGTTATTGTACACTCACACTTATTGTACACTCAGTTATTGTACTCACACATATTGTACACTCACATTTATTGTACACTCACTTATTGTACACTCACTTATTGTACACTCACACTAATTGTACACTCAGTTGTTCAATACACCGGAACGGTTGGCCTAGTGGTAAGGCGTCCGCCCCGTGATCGGGAGGTCGTGGGTTCGAACCCCGGCCGGGTCATACCTAAGACTTTAAAATTGGCAATCTAGTGGCTGGTCCGCCTGGCGTCTGGCATTATGGGGTTAGTGCTAGGACTGGTTGGTCCGGTGTCAGAATAATGTGACTGGGTGAGACATGAAGCCTGTGCTGTGACTTCTGTCTTGTGTGTGGCGCACGTTATATGTCAAAGCAGCACCGCCCTGATATGGCCCTTCGTGGTCGGCTGGGCGTTAAGCAAACAAACAAAAAGTTGTTGTACACTCACACTTATTTTACACTCACACTTATTGTACACTCAGTTATTGTACACTCACACTTATCATGTACACTCACTTATTGTACACTCAGGTATTGTACACTCACACTTATTGTACACTCACACTTATTGTACACTCAGTTATTGTACACTCACACTTATAGTACACTCAGTTATCAGTTGTACACTCACACTTATTGTACACTCAGTTATTGTACACTTACACTTATTGTACACTCACACTTATTGTACACTATAAGCCAGAGATGTTTGATGGGTTGTTGACAGACCAGCTTTTTTGTCGGTCCGAGGGGGAGCATATTGTCTTTTATTTCATATTTATTGACAAAGGCCGAAGGCCGCGGTCAATACATATAAAACAAAAGTCGATATGCCCCCCGAGGACCGACAAAAAACTGGTCCGACAACAAACCTCCAAACATTGTTTTTGTCATCACTTTGGTAGTGAGAAAATAAGATAACAATCAACACAGGGAGCCATGCTTTGAAACACGAGTATCGTTTTGATAACCACACGAGTTCCGTTTTGATAATCACTGGCACTCAAAGCTGGTGTGTGAAAGCAATTTTCTGTGTTTTTGAGTTCATAAAATGTTGGAATGAATATGTCAGGTTTGAGGATACACAGTTCTGTAGGTTCATCTCGGTATTCCACCCCCTCGGCTTTCAGTTGTAATTATTAAGCTTAGTGATCGAATGTGGAAGCTACGCCGGGATACCAGTAAGTTCGTCACACAGTAGATTCGTCACCGGTCCCCGGTAACTTCGCCACAGTAACTTCGCCACAGTAGTCCGAGCGCGGCTGTTATGTAATGGTAATACAACCTTGCACCCCCCTTCAGTAATTGTCCCAGTCCCCAAAAAGCCCAAGGTAACTCAGCTGAATGACTTCCGCCCTGTGGCACTGACATCTGTCATCATGAAGGTCCTGGAGCGGTTGATTCTGCGGCACCTGCGGGCTTTCACGGGTCACCTGTCTGACCCACTCCAGTTTGCTTACCAAGCCAACAGGTCCGTCGATGATGCCGTCGCCATGGGTCTTCATTTTGTCTTGCAGCACCTTGAGAACCCTCGCACCTACGCTAGAATGTTGTTCATTGATTATTCCTCCGCATTCAACACGATCATCCCTCACAAGCTCCTCCACAAACTGATTGGTCTCGATGTCCCTCTCTCTCTCTGCCACTGGCTTCTAGACTTCTTGCTTGACCGTCCTCAGGTCGTCCGACTCAACAACTCACTCTCTGCCTCACTCACTCTAAACACTGGTGCCCCGCAGGGCTGTGTTCTGTCCCCTCTACTCTTCACCCTTTTCACCAACGACTGCACCTCCGCTCACCCATCCACATACATAATCAAATTCTCAGACGACACCACCATTGAAGGCCTGATTTCTGACTCCAATGAGGACGCTTACCGGGGGGAGGTTCAAAGAGTGGTTGAGTGGTGCTCTGAAAATGATCTCGAGCTAAACGTTCTTAAAACAAAAGAAGTCGTTATCGACCCTCGACGAAAGAAAGACCCCATCTTGCCCCTTGAAATAAATGGGGAAGCTGTAGAACAGGTCTCTTCATTCAAATTTCTCGGCACACTGATCTCTGAAGACCTGAAATGGGACGGGAACACCACGTCCATCATTAAGAAGTGCCAGCAGCGGCTGCACTTCCTGAGACAGTTGCGCAAGTTCCGTATGTCACAGCAAATCATGGCGCAGTTCTATCGCGCAGTCGTTGAGAGCACCCTGTGTTTTTCTATCACGGTCTGGTATGGCAGCACCACTGAGAAAGAGAAACAGCTACTGGAGAGCATTGTGCGGACAGCCTCCAAAATCGCGGGCTGTGACTTCCCTTCCGTTGCCTCTATCTTTGAGTTGCGCTCAGGTCGAAAAGCAGGAAAGATTGTTCGCGACCCCTCCCACCCGGCAAACCACTTCTTCGAGCCTCTTCCATCTGGTAGGCGCTACAGAGCTTTGAAAGCCAGAACTAGTCGCTTTCGCTCTAGCTTCATCCCCCATGCTGTACTGACAACTCCTGTAGTGAAGACGTTGTAATATACTGTAGTTATAGGATTGGGGGGGGGGGGGGGGTTCTTTTGTTACTTAGTCCTTTCACTGCATTCCATTACTGTTCTCATAACTTGTGATAGTGGAAATATGTGCAATGTGGAATGGTCCTTATTTTTTAGGTGCTGGAGTAGTTCTGTGATGGTAGTAGTTTTGTGCAATGCGACTCTAAGTTCAGGTGCTTGAGTGGATCTGTGATAGTCTGTTAATACTGTTGTTTTAAACTGTCTAGATCATGATTATATAATTTTATGTGATGATCTGACTAAATGATAATAATTACATGTACTACTTACTTTTAAATGGATTATAAATTTTAGGTATTGTTCTAGTATTCACTAATGTTGTATTGATATTACTGGCACCCCTTTTAAACTGATATGGTTTTTACGTTTACAAGGCGACGATGTGAATTTGTGATGTAGATATGTGGCTGGTTATGTGTGAGAATGTAAATAATTGTGTGTGTGTGTGTGTGTGTGTGTGTGTGTGTGTGTGTGTGTGTGTGTGTGTGTGTGTGTGTGAGTTGTGTCTGTGTGTGCATGACAGTGTAATGTACGTATGTATGCATGCATGGTGATGTGTGTCTGCATATGTGTCTGGTTGGTTTTTATTTTATTTTTACCGTGCCGTGCCAAGATGAAATCCTTTTGCAAAATTGGTGAATAAATATCTTGTATCTTGTATCTTGTATCTTTCTCTCTCTCTCCCGCCTCTCTCTCTATTGTTTATTCTCTCTCTCTCTCTTTCTTTCTCTCTCTCTCCTTCCACCCCTCCCTCTCCTCACATTGAGTTTCTCTGCCTCCTGACAGTGAGGTTGAAGTCATAGGACTCCCTCTCTCTCACTCTCTCTCGCTCCCTCTCTCTCTCTCTCACACACACACACTCTCTCTCTCTCTCCCTCTCTCTCTCTGTCTCTCTCTAACAAGAAGAGCAAACGCTCGATCGAGTCACTTTCGCAGTTCTGAATATTATATGAGGCATCAGATGGACAGGAAGAAATTGCTATTCACAACACAATGAGTCACGTTCACATAAAATTTGAGCCCGGTCACTTTTATAGTTTCCGAGAAAAGCCCAACGTTAAGTTGTGTGTTGCCGAACAGAAAAGGCTAGTTATCTCCCTTGTTTTTCTGATAACGTTCGTAAAAGGCTACAGATGTAAATACTTTGATGTAAAGAATAATCCTACAAAGTTTCAATCACATCCGATGAACTTTGTCAAAGATATAAAATGTCTAATTTTTCCTTTGATGCTGACCTGTGACCTTGAAAAAGGTCAAAGGTCAACGAAACCATCGTTAAAGTGTAGAGGTCATTGGAGGTCACGACTAAACAAAATATGAGCCCGATCGCTTTGATAGTTTCCGAGAAAAGATATAAAATGTCTAATTTTTCCTTTGACGCTGACCTGTGACCTTGAAAAAGGTCAAAGGTCAACGAAACCATCGTTAAAGTGTAGAGGTCATTGGAGGTCACGACTAAACAAAATATGAGCCCGATCGCTTTGATAGTTTCCGAGAAAAGTCCAACGTTAAGGTGGTGTCTACGGACGGCCGGCCGGACAGACTAACACTGACCGATTACATAGAGTCACTTTTTCTCAAGTGACTCAAAAAATGTGAATTTTGAATCTCTCCCACAAATCAAACATCTGAAAGCATAAGCTCTAAGCATAAACACCCGCCCACCCTGCCGGTAACTTCGTCACCCGTGACGAATTTACCGTGTGACGAACTTACGATGGGTCAAAGGTCACAGAAGATTTGCGTCGTGCAGCGAAGGAAAGAATCGCGATCTTGTTTCTGACTCAGTGCCTCTTTGTTTTTCATTAGACCTGTCATTCTGCTTGCTCAGCTTTGTTAGATGTTTGCATATCTTGTTGCTATTTTCTTTGCCTTTATTATTATTTCTTATTTGCGCTTCGTTATCGATACAAAGTCTTGTGCACGGGTCAAAATGTGTGTGTCAGGGGTCATTTGGTTTGACTTGAACTTGACGTTCGTGTTTCTCCGAACGTCTGTGTATCGAACAACAGATACACGCACTCCATGACTTTGTAAGAAGACAAAACATATCGGAAGGTTTCATTTGTTTGTGATGAATTTATGACCTGTCATGAAGTAGTTTTGTTTTTTGTTTACTTTTGCCAGTTTGCCAGTTTGTGGAACTTTGCAAAGCAGTATCCTGTCGTCTGTTTAGGTCTGGGGAAACACCAATGAAAAGAGCCGAAGAATCCCAGAGCGTTTCTATTGGGTTTGCTTTTGATTATCCATGTATAACCTGCTTCCTGCAACTATTGTAACCGAGGATTTATTGCCTGGGGAACATGAGATTTATTTCCCAGGTGCTTGTGAATGAAAACTCGTGAAAATGATGACAATCACACTTATTGTACACTCAGTTATTGTACACTCACACTTATTGTACACTCAGTTATTGTACACTCACACATATTGTACACTCACACGTATTGTACACTCAGTTATTGTACTCACACATATTGTACACTCACACTTATTGTACTCACACTTATTGTACACTCACACTTATTGTACACTCACACTTATTGTACTCACACTTATTGTACACTCACACTTATTGTACTCACACTTATTGTACACTCACACTTATTGCACACTCAGTTATTGTACTCACACTTATTGTACACTCACACTTATTGTACTCACACTTATTGTACACTCAGTTATTGTACACTCACACTTATTGTACTCACACTTATTGTACACTCAGTGATTGTACACTCACACTTATTGTACACTCAGGTATTGTACACTCAGTTATTGTACACTCACACGTATTGTACACTCACACTTATTATAAAGTCAGTTATTCAATAAAACTCACACATAGTGACATACACACATGCACGCATGTACGCACACACAGCAAAACCAAGTCTGAAACACCATTTTGAGGTGGCTTATTTTATTTTAAGGGTTGTGAACTTTACTGGAGGAAATGTCAATGAAAGCAAAAGTGAAACTGCAAACATAACACAGAAAGAATCTGGTAACAACAATAAACAGATCAACTATTTATACATACAAAACACAAAGATGAACAAACTGGTTGGTATGCACTGTGCACACACTCATTGACACATTGTCCTTCAATAGCCATATTTTCCGTTACATGTATCTGAAGAAAAAGCAATTGAGAGTGCATCTACAATCCACAATGTGCATCACCCTGTACAAGTTGGAACCACTTACTTTGCACTATCTGAAAGCATTACCTGCCCGGTGAATAATCACTACATGTACCATATCAGAGAAGAGATATATGTAACAGCGTCCTTCTGTGGACCACCTTCAATCCAGCACTGAGCTGAGGTGTCAGCTTCCTATCGCCGGCATTCCAGCACTGAGCTGAGGTGTCAAGCTTCCTATCGCCGGCACTCCAGCACTAAGCTGAGGTGTCAAGCTTCCTATCGCCGGCACTCCAGCACTGAGCTGAGGTGTCAAGCTTCCTATCGCCGGCATTCCAGCACTGAGCTGAGGTGTCAAGCTTCCTATCGCCGGCACTCCAGCACTGAGCTGAGGTGTCAAGCTTCCTATCGCCGGCACTCCAGCACTGAGCTGACATGACATTAACAGGGATGTTCACATAACTACATGTGGGCAACTCTGGTCACTGCAGAGCCCTTCACGTAAAGCTAAAACAATGATCACCACCATCTTTCTTCCACACAAATACCTACTTCATAACATTACTGTCAGCATGAACTATTATTTAAGCAGCTCATTTTATAAACACCAACAAGGAAATTCAAAATGAAACGTAATATGAGCAAGACATTCCCCCAACGCTAACAATATTAAAATGCAAAGTACAACATGCACACCACACCTCAGTGTAAATACCAATGTGACAAAGTGTTTAGCTGTGTTGACCTAGGGTGAGTGTAAATACCAATGTGACAAAGTGTTTAGCTGTGTGGACCTAGGGTGAGTGTAAATACCAATGTGACAAAGTGTTTAGCTGTGTGGACCTAGGGTGACAGGTCAGTCACTGTTGCAAGAAAACATGACGGCCGGACTCCTGTCGACGTGAGTGCAATACACCGACGTGACAACGTCAGCACACAACAACATCACAGCCAGCACATGCTTGTGTTACTTGATGACAACACTCCGCCTTGGCCAATCCCTACCTAGCTAAGTGTAAGTTAACCACCATCATACATCACATTACACAACAAAGTGTCAAATAACACACTACACAACAAAGTGTCAAATAACACACTACACAACAAAGTGTCAAATAACACACTACACAACAAAGTGTCAAATAACACACAACACAACAAAGTGTCAAATAACACACTACACAACAAAGTGTCAAATAACAAGTCAGCATCAAGTTAGACACACACAGAAACGCTAAACAACAGAAAGTTTTCATCCTCAAGAAAGTAAAGAAAGGATGTTGCAACCGCAGCTCTCCCGACAGAAAGCCGGGTCTACTCAGTGACGCTGCCACCGATGAGCTGACTAGCTCAGATCGGAGCAGATTATAGCGACACCACGCTCGTAGAAGCGGTGGTCTTTGCCGTCAGCCTTCTCGGCAGAGTCAAAGTCGAGAGTGAAGAGCAGCTGGCCGCGTGTGGCATTGAGGTACACAGGCAGCGTCACTCTCTGGGCCGACGGGTCTTTGTTGCTTTCCACCCTGCAAGCACACGCACCCATCTCTTTAAACACCCTCACACTATAACACATTTACACTGTCCTCACATCAACAAGATTGTACTGACTGAGTGGGTTGCACTATTATCCTCTACCATAGAACCACCCCCCCCCCCCCATCCCCTTTCACAATCCTCCTCCCTCCCTTCTTTCCTCAATGCTCACGATACAGTGGAACCCCCCTTTTAAGACCTCGAAAAATCTGAGAAAACCAGGTCTTAAAAAGGAGGGAGTCTTAAAATGGGGGTAGTTTTACAGAGGATACGAATAGGTCTTAGAATACAGGGTCTAAAAAGAGGGCTCCACTGTAATCAGTAATTACTTTCACAAGACCAATGTTAATGTGAATGCTCTAATCTATCATCATTTGGTGCAATTTCTCCATGTGAGATAATAAAGTTGATTTGATTTGATTTGATTTGATTTGATTTGATTTGATTTGCACTGTGCAAAAAGAAAAGAAAAGAAGACAGGCGCTGCCCATGTACTGTCTGGCTACAGGAGACACACAGCCCATGTACTGTCTGGCTACAGGAGACACACAGCCCATGTACTGTCTGGCTACAGGGGACACACAGCCCATGTACTGTCTGGCTACAGGAGACACACAGCCCATGTACTGTCTGGCTACAGGAGACACACAGCCCATGTACTGTCTGGCTACAGGAGACACACAGCCCATGTACTGTCTGGCTACAGGAGACACACAGCCCATGTACTGTCTGGCTACAGGAGACACACAGCCCATGTACTGTCTGGCTACAGGAGACACACAGCCCATGTACTGTCTGGCTACAGGAGACACACAGCCCATGTACTGTCTGGCTACAGGAGACACACAGCCCACGTACTGTCTGGCTACAGGAGACACACAGCCCACGTACTGTCTGGCTACAGGAGACACACAGCCCACGTACTGTCTGGCTACAGGAGACACACAGCCCATGTACTGTCTGGCTACAGGAGACACACAGCCCATGTACTGTCTGGCTACAGGAGACACACAGCCCATGTACTGTCTGGCTACAGGAGACACACAGCCCATGTACTGTCTGGCTACAGGGGACACACAGCCCATGTACTGTCTGGCTACAGGAGACACACAGCCCATGTACTGTCTGGCTACAGGGGACACACAGCCCATGTACTGTCTGGCTACAGGAGACACACAGCCCATGTACTGTCTGGCTACAGGGGACACACAGCCCATGTACTGTCTGGCTACAGGAGACACACAGCCCATGTACTGTCTGGCTACAGGGGACACACAGCCCATGTACTGTCTGGCTACAGGAGACACACAGCCCATGTACTGTCTGGCTACAGGAGACACACAGCCCATGTACTGTCTGGCTACAGGAGACACACAGCCCATGTACTGTCTGGCTACAGGAGACACACAGCCCATGTACTGTCTGGCTACAGGAGACACACAGCCCATGTACTGTCTGGCTACAGGGGACACACAGCCCATGTACTGTCTGGCTACAGGAGACACACAGCCCATGTACTGTCTGGCTACAGGAGACACACAGCCCATGTACTGTCTGGCTACAGGAGACACACAGCCCTTGTACTGTCTGGCTACAGGGGACACACAGCCCATGTACTGTCTGGCTACAGGAGACACACAGCCCATGTACTGTCTGGCTACAGGAGACACACAGCCCATGTACTGTCTGGCTACAGGGGACACACAGCCCATGTACTGTCTGGCTACAGGGGACACACAGCCCATGTACTGTCTGGCTACAGGAGACACACAGCCCATGTACTGTCTGGCTACAGGAGACACACAGCCCATGTACTGTCTGGCTACAGGAGACACACAGCCCATGTACTGTCTGGCTACAGGAGACACACAGCCCATGTACTGTCTGGCTACAGGAGACACACAGCCCACGTACTGTCTGGCTACAGGAGACACACAGCCCACGTACTGTCTGGCTACAGGAGACACACAGCCCATGTACTGTCTGGCTACAGGGGACACACAGCCCATGTACTGTCTGGCTACAGGGGACACACAGCCCATGTACTGTCTGGCTACAGGAGACACACAGCCCATGTACTGTCTGGCTACAGGAGACACACAGCCCATGTACTGTCTGGCTACAGGGGACACACAGCCCATGTACTGTCTGGCTACAGGGGACACACAGCCCATGTACTGTCTGGCTACAGGAGACACACAGCCCATGTACTGTCTGGCTACAGGAGACACACAGCCCATGTACTGTCTGGCTACAGGAGACACACAGCCCATGTACTGTCTGGCTACAGGAGACACACAGCCCATGTACTGTCTGGCTACAGGGGACACACAGCCCATGTACTGTCTGGCTACAGGAGACACACAGCCCATGTACTGTCTGGCTACAGGGGACACACAGCCCAAGTACTGTCTGGCTACAGGAGACACACAGCCCATGTACTGTCTGGCTACAGGAGACACACAGCCCATGTACTGTCTGGCTACAGGAGACACACAGCCCATGTACTGTCTGGCTACAGGAGACACACAGCCCATGTACTGTCTGGCTACAGGAGACACACAGCCCATGTACTGTCTGGCTACAGGAGACACACAGCCCATGTACTGTCTGGCTACAGGGGACACACAGCCCATGTACTGTCTGGCTACAGGAGACACACAGCCCATGTACTGTCTGGCTACAGGAGACACACAGCCCATGTACTGTCTGGCTACAGGAGACACACAGCCCATGTACTGTCTGGCTACAGGGGACACACAGCCCAAGTACTGTCTGGCTACAGGAGACACACAGCCCACGTACTGTCTGGCTACAGGGGACACACAGCCCATGTACTGTCTGGCTACAGGAGACACACAGCCCATGTACTGTCTGGCTACAGGAGACACACAGCCCATGTACTGTCTGGCTACAGGAGACACACAGCCCATGTACTGTCTGGCTACAGGGGACACACAGCCCATGTACTGTCTGGCTACAGGAGACACACAGCCCATGTACTGTCTGGCTACAGGGGACACACAGCCCATGTACTGTCTGGCTACAGGAGACACACAGCCCATGTACTGTCTGGCTACAGGAGACACACAGCCCATGTACTGTCTGGCTACAGGGGACACACAGCCCATGTACTGTCTGGCTACAGGAGACACACAGCCCATGTACTGTCTGGCTACAGGGGACACACAGCCCATGTACTGTCTGGCTACAGGAGACACACAGCCCATGTACTGTCTGGCTACAGGGGACACACAGCCCATGTACTGTCTGGCTACAGGAGACACACAGCCCATGTACTGTCTGGCTACAGGAGACACACAGCCCATGTACTGTCTGGCTACAGGGGACACACAGCCCATGTACTGTCTGGCTACAGGGGACACACAGCCCATGTACTGTCTGGCTACAGGGGACACACAGCCCATGTACTGTCTGGCTACAGGAGACACACAGCCCATGTACTGTCTGGCTACAGGAGACACACAGCCCATGTACTGTCTGGCTACAGGAGACACACAGCCCATGTACTGTCTGGCTACAGGAGACACACAGCCCATGTACTGTCTGGCTACAGGAGACACACAGCCCATGTACTGTCTGGCTACAGGAGACACACAGCCCATGTACTGTCTGGCTACAGGAGACACACAGCCCATGTACTGTCTGGCTACAGGGGACACACAGCCCATGTACTGTCTGGCTACAGGAGACACACAGCCCATGTACTGTCTGGCTACAGGAGACACACAGCCCATGTACTGTCTGGCTACAGGGGACACACAGCCCATGTACTGTCTGGCTACAGGAGACACACAGCCCATGTACTGTCTGGCTACAGGAGACACACAGCCCACGTACTGTCTGGCTACAGGAGACACACAGCCCATGTACTGTCTGGCTACAGGAGACACACAGCCCATGTACTGTCTGGCTACAGGAGACACACAGCCCATGTACTGTCTGGCTACAGGAGACACACAGCCCATGTACTGTCTGGCTACAGGGGACACATAGCCCATGTACTGTCTGGCTACAGGAGACACACAGCCCATGTACTGTCTGGCTACAGGAGACACACAGCCCATGTACTGTCTGGCTTCAGGGGACACACAGCCCATGTACTGTCTGGCTACAGGAGACACACAGCCCATGTACTGTCTGGCTACAGGAGACACACAGCCCTTGTACTGTCTGGCTACAGGGGACACACAGCCCATGTACTGTCTGGCTACAGGGGACACACAGCCCATGTACTGTCTGGCTACAGGAGACACACAGCCCATGTACTGTCTGGCTACAGGAGACACACAGCCCATGTACTGTCTGGCTACAGGAGACACACAGCCCATGTACTGTCTGGCTACAGGAGACACACAGCCCATGTACTGTCTGGCTACAGGAGACACACAGCCCATGTACTGTCTGGCTACAGGAGACACACAGCCCATGTACTGTCTGGCTACAGGAGACACACAGCCCAAGTACTGTCTGGCTACAGGAGACACACAGCCCATGTACTGTCTGGCTACAGGAGACACACAGCCCACGTACTGTCTGGCTACAGGAGACACACAGCCCATGTACTGTCTGGCTACAGGGGACACACAGCCCATGTACTGTCTGGCTACAGGGGACACACAGCCCATGTACTGTCTGGCTACAGGGGACACACAGCCCATGTACTGTCTGGCTACAGGAGACACACAGCCCATGTACTGTCTGGCTACAGGGGACACACAGCCCATGTACTGTCTGGCTACAGGAGACACACAGCCCATGTACTGTCTGGCTACAGGAGACACACAGCCCATGTACTGTCTGGCTACAGGAGACACACAGCCCATGTACTGTCTGGCTACAGGGGACACACAGCCCATGTACTGTCTGGCTACAGGGGACACACAGCCCATGTACTGTCTGGCTACAGGAGACACACAGCCCATGTACTGTCTGGCTACAGGAGACACACAGCCCATGTACTGTCTGGCTACAGGGGACACACAGCCCATGTACTGTCTGGCTACAGGAGACACACAGCCCATGTACTGTCTGGCTACAGGAGACACACAGCCCATGTACTGTCTGGCTACAGGAGACACACAGCCCATGTACTGTCTGGCTACAGGGGACACACAGCCCATGTACTGTCTGGCTACAGGAGACACACAGCCCATGTACTGTCTGGCTACAGGAGACACACAGCCCATGTACTGTCTGGCTACAGGGGACACACAGCCCATGTACTGTCTGGCTACAGGGGACACACAGCCCATGTACTGTCTGGCTACAGGAGACACACAGCCCATGTACTGTCTGGCTACAGGGGACACACAGCCCATGTACTGTCTGGCTACAGGAGACACACAGCCCATGTACTGTCTGGTTACAGGGGACACACAGCCCATGTACTGTCTGGCTACAGGAGACACACAGCCCATGTACTGTCTGGCTACAGGAGACACACAGCCCATGTACTGTCTGGCTACAGGGGACACACAGCCCATGTACTGTCTGGCTACAGGAGACACACAGCCCATGTACTGTCTGGCTACAGGAGACACACAGCCCATGTACTGTCTGGCTACAGGAGACACACAGCCCATGTACTGTCTGGCTACAGGAGACACACAGCCCATGTACTGTCTGGCTACAGGGGACACACAGCCCATGTACTGTCTGGCTACAGGAGACACACAGCCCATGTACTGTCTGGCTACAGGAGACACACAGCCCATGTACTGTCTGGCTACAGGAGACACACAGCCCATGTACTGTCTGGCTACAGGAGACACACAGCCCATGTACTGTCTGGCTACAGGAGACACACAGCCCATGTACTGTCTGGCTACAGGAGACACACAGCCCATGTACTGTCTGGCTTCAGGGGACACACAGCCCACAATTGCCCATTTTGTTAATGGTCAAATTCTTTAAAAAAAAACACCAGATGGTTATTCTTGAGAAGAATGCGACCTTTTGTGGACTGAGTTGCATGACAGAGGCAGCAGGCAAGCAGGTACAATGAGGCAGCAGTGTGACTGACTTGACCCAGCAAACCACGGTCAGCTGGACCTCGGTGGAGATGGTGGTGAGTGTGTGTGTGTGTGTGACTGACTTGACCCAGCAAACCACGGTCAGCTGGACCTCGGTGGAGATGGTGGTGAGTGTGTGTGTGTGTGTGTGTGTGTGACTGACTTGACCCAGCAAACCACGGTCAGCTGGACCTCTGTGGAGATGGTGGTGAGTGTGTGTGTGTGTGGTGTGTGTGTGTGTGGTGTGTGTGTGTGAGTGTGTGGTGTGTGTGTGTGTGTGTGTGTGTGTGTGTGTGACTGACTTGACCCAACAAACCACGGTCAGTTGGACCTCTGTGGAGATGGTGGTGAGTGTGTGTGTGTGTTGTGTGTGTGTGTGTGTGTGTGTGTGTGACTGACTTGACCCAGCGCAGCACGGTCAGCTGGACCTCTGTGGGAATGGTGGTGAGTGTGTGTGTGTGTGTGTGTGTGTGTGTGGTGTGTGTGTGTGTGTGTGTGTGTGGTGTGTGTGTGTGTGTGTGTGTGTGTGTGTGTGTGTGTGTGTGTGCGTGAGTGTGTGTGAGTGACTGACTTGACCCAGCGCAGCACGGTCAGCTTGAGCTCGGTGGAGATGGTGGTAGACAGCTGCAGCTTGTTGGCCGTGCACACCGCTCCCTGCAGCTTCAGGCCTGTCAGATATACACATCATTGTTAATAGTCTGTCACACACACACACATCATTGACAGTCTGTCTTACAAAACCTTATTGTTAACAGTCTGTCACACACACACACATCATTGACAGTCTGTCTTACAAACACCTTATTGTTAACAGTCTGTCACACACACACACATCATTGACAGTCTGTCTTACAAACACCTTATTGTTAACAGTCTGTCACACACACGCATCATTGACAGTCTGTCTTACAAACACCTTATTGTTAATAGTCTGTCACACACACGCACAAACACATCACTGTTAACACCAAGTAATTAAATGGTGCTGTTGAAAAATGAATTTCCTCCAAAAATGTTATTTTTTTGTATTTTTTTATGTGTCACAAACACACATCATTGTGAACAGTCTGTCACACAAACACACATCATTGTGAACAGCCTGTCACACACACACACATCATTGTTAACAGTCTGTCA